>NC_091471.1:242843448-243098448 GCF_036971445.1 Narcine bancroftii
TGGGCGGGCGGGCGGGCGGGCACAGCATTAATCTTGGGGGGGGGGTGGGGGGAGTGGGAAATGGACCGGTAAATGGAAGGGCATGTCAATAACCTGATTCTGATCACCTCAGCAGCTAATTTTAGGTGTCAAGTCACCTTAACCTTTTAAACTTTTAACCTCCTGCTCCTCCTCTCCATTTTCCTGATTTTTTTTTTTCCCCGCCAAGGAAGATGCATGGACCTCTTTGGCCCTCATTGTGTAGCTTCCAGCACTGACTTTGATGCAGGAACGGCTGCAACCCCTTTGCAGTTCTCAGAGGCTGTTTCAATGGAGCCACTGTCCAACGGCAGGATCTTGGCATTTCCTTGAAGCATCCTGGTGTTCTCGCCTCGCTGAGCGACTGTGGGTTGAAACATTGGCTGTTGCTTCTGCCTGTTGTGTGTGGGTGTTTTTTTATCAGTCATCTGCTGCTGCCAACAAACTTTTGACGGCAATTCTCCCTGTGAATGATGTGAGGAAGCAGACTCGCCCACGCACAAACCAGCCAGAAACTTTCTTCTGAAAGTCTGCAAGCTCCGTGGGCCACCAATACAATCGAAAACCTCTCAACAAAACAGCACGGGACCGTTCTTTTGATTATTTTTTTTTTCCCATTCTGAACAGTGGCAGATTTGTTTGCTCCCGATTCCATCATCCAAAGTCGTCTGTGTTACAAAAGTTTAAGGGTGGTTTTAGATTAGGGGTATGTAAAGTCCCGCATCGGACTGGTCAGCCACAAACGAGCCTGCAGCTGACGTGGACTTTTTACCCCCTCCATAAATCTTCGTCCGCGAAGCCAAGCCAAAGAAAGATGTAAAGGGGGACGGTTTTTATTGATTAAGGGGTGGGATGGGGTGGGGGTTTGTTGTACATTATACGTACTAATTGTTTATTAATTGTAAAATATTAAAAGAATTTTTTAAAAAAAACTAAAGGATTAAAAGTGGAGCAGGGAGGATGATTGGATTGCGGATCATCCAGTCAGAAAATGAGGTGTCTAACTGTGTAACCAAAGAACACAGGGAATGGAAGGAGCCGTCTGATTGGGTCACACAGGGAATGGAAAGGAGCCGTCTGATTGGGTCACACAGGGAATGGAAGGAGCCGTCTGATTGGGTCACACAGGGAATGGAAGAGCCATCTGATTGGGTCACACAGGGAATGGAAGGAGCCGTCTGATTGGGTCACACAGGGAATGGAAGGAGCCATCTGATTGGGTCACACAGGGAATGGAAGGAGCCATCTGATTGGGTCACACAGGGAATGGAAGGAGCCATCTGATTGGCTCACACAGGGAATGGAAGGAGCCATCTGATTGGCTCACACAGGGAATGGAAGGAGCCATCTGATTGGGTCACACAGGGAATGGAAGGAGCCATCTGATTGGGTCACACAGGGAATGGAAGGAGCCATCTGATTGGGTCACACAGGGAATGGAAGGAGCCATCTGATTGGGTCACACAGGGAATGGAAGGAGCCATCTGATTGGGTCAAATGTGATTGGTCATTCTGCATTTGATAGTCCTTCGTAGCACCTACTCTCATCGGGGAATATGCAAGGATTTCTTTAAGGGTGGGGGAGGAGGGCCCACAGACTGACAATCCTAAATAGTTTTTTTTGTGTAGTCGATAGGAGAGAAAGTGTCACGGTTCGTAGCGCAATGCCATTGCAGCGCCAGCAACCCAGGTTCCGATCCAGCGCTGTGCGGAAGGAGTTCCTGCATTTTCCCCAGGTCTGCATGGGGTTTTCTTCTGGTGCTCCAGTTTCATCCCACACTCCAAAAATGTACCAGGGTTGTAGGTTAATTGGGGTATTTGGGCAGCATGGGCTCATGGGCCGGAAGGGCCTGTTACCGTGCTGCATGTCGAAATTTAAGGTAAACCAACTAAAGTTGACAGCTTCACAGGGAAGGGGGCCCAGAGTCCGAAGGACAAAATGAAAACGAGGTTGAGAATGGCTGTTTTTGGGATAAAGAACTTTAAAGGTTTACGATGCCCTGACCAGATTTTTTTTTCTGGGACATCCCTCTCACCCTGTGTCAGTGTGAGGCTTGTTTTTGCAAGTATACCAGTGCAATTTCTCCACCTCTCTCAACATGAGTCGCAGGAACTAGCCCAGTAAACCTAGGCTATCCCCCTTAATACATGTTAAGGCTTCTGATTGGCTGCAGGGGGCCAATAATGAGAATGGGCATGAGGGTTTGGGGGTGGGTGTTGAGGAAATCCCCAGGTCCATTTTGGTTGGCCATGGTCTACCCCCGTAATGATTTACACCTGGTGGGTACATGAATGGCAAAGGTTTGGAGGGTTATAGATGAAATACAGGGAAATGGTTTTGAGGACAACCAGATTGATCGACTTGGGACCAAGGGCTTTTTTTTTGTCTCTGACTGTACGACTCACAAAGAATGGCCAGCATCTGTGGGGGTACCCGAGGCACTTGACAGGGGTGGAAGGGTCTTCAGGCTTTGAATACATTTACTGGGCATCTTCTCTGTTCCCATGTTGCTCGAGAGAGGCTGTGCCACTGACCTCTTGTATCAGAAAAAGAAGTGGGGTGCCTTTTATCTTGCCCCATGGTTATCTTGATTCAGTCACATGAACTGGATGTTTCAATGAAAGTAAACAAAATGCCACATCCACATAGCAAATACGGCACTTCCTTGGTGAAACCATGCATTTAAATTTTCATTTCCACAACGCTGACATTGCGATTTCCACCTCCCCAGATCACTTGCTAAATTTAAGGTCCATTTTAAAACAAAATAGACCTTGAGCAGCTCAGTTGGTGTTAGCACAACGCTGTGACAGCATCAGCGATTGGGACTGGGGTTCAAATCCCACGCTCTCTCTAGGAAATTTCTATGTTCTCCCCGTGTCTTCATGGGTTTCCTCCGACCCTTCAAAATGTATGGGGATTTTGGATCAATTCGGTGTGGGCTGAAATGGCCTGTTAACGTTTTGTGCGTCTAAATTTAAATAATTTAAAAAAATTTGAGGGACACTGATGGGTCATATTGTATCTGAGCCTTGGTAACGCTGGGAGAGAAGGCACTGAATTGTCCATCAAAAATATACGGCTCAACAACTGATTGATTTCATTGTCAGTTTGAAATGGATGATGCAGCAATCTGAAGCAATAATTCTAAGTGTTGTTCTTTCTAATGAAAGTTTACATCCTGAATCTGCATTTTCCATCCTGTAGACACAGCTGAGGGTTTGGGGACAGTCTTGGCACAAGGGTAGTAATCTGGTCTTGTTGTCTCTTTGGCTCTGCAGTGATGTTGTGCGATTTGCCAAAAAACATAAGTGTATTAGAAGATTCTGCTTGAATCAGACTTGCTGCAGATGAAGTCAGCGAGCTGGCTGGCAGCTTGCCTCGCTGCAGGCCATCAGACTGGTCTTCCTCAGCCTGGATCTGCTACCTGTATGATCAGTCGTCCAGGAGACCTCTGTGTTTGATGCCAAGCAAATTCAAACCGGTCCGAAGAAACCAAAGCATTTGGTTCATTGGGGCATTTAATCATGGAAGTGTGACACAGGTGGATCTTTTTGTTGCTGGAAGTCGAAATCCATTCCTCTTCTTTCCTGAAAGTAGGAGAAAAGTGAGGCTGTTCCCTCCTTCCTGAAGAGAGAACCATGGATGGAGAAAGTACACCATTTTATTCGGGCCCCTGCCTGCCTTTTCCTCATATCTTGATGAAGGGCTCAGGCCCGAAACATTGGTAACTCGTGCCTTTGCGATAAAAGTCGTCGTGTGACCTGCTGGGTTTTAAATTAATTTTTAAAAAAAAATTCAGACCTGCAGCGCGGGTAACAGGCCCTTTCGGTCCATGAGCCTTTGCTGCCCAATCGACCTACAACCCCTGGGTCTTTTGAAGGGTGGGAGGAAACCAGAGTAAACTCTTCACAGGCAGTGCCGATCCAAACCTGGTCACTGGCGCCACAGCAGCATCGGGCTAACCATTTCTGCAGTAGTTTGTGGGTTAAACTACATGCACTTGTGACAGTCTCTAGAATAATGTGACAGAAACAGGAGGAGGCTGTTGATTGGTCAAAATGGGAACGTGCAAGATTTCTTTGCACAGAGATTGTGGCCCTCCATCCGTGTTTAAGATGGTGGTGAAGTGACCTGGTCTCTGAGTGGGAGCAGTTGTGGAATCTTGGAACTGTGGGAAAGCAATGGCACATCTTATCCATCCATTAGTTCTACTTGCCTGTTTCCTATCCCCAGTATTCCTGGGTCTTTCCTCTTGTGTATCGAGACCTCTTTTGGAGGTTACAGTGGAAGTAAAATTCCACCATCCTTTCAACTGAGGTTATGTAGATCACACAGTCCCCATCCATCTGACCTCATACCTGGCTTTTATTTCCACCATTTACTTTAAATCTGTATCCTGCTTGAGTCAGAACATTTCTCCTACTTTTGTTTTGTTGCAGTTACCGATTATCAGAAATTTAGCTTGGCCTGCAGGAAAAAGAATCTCGGGGTTGTATGTGATGACGTGTTCGAGGTTCCTGTTATTGCCATGTAATAATTCATTTAAATATAAAATATATATGTGATCTACTTTAAAATTTGTCCACCATAAAGCAAAGGTGGTCAGGAGCATTTTCTGGTGCCCCAAACAATAGGAGAAAGAGAAGCAAAAGAGAGTTCCGTGGATTTTCCTCCTGCAGCCACCCAGATTCATCGTGACCTGAGTTCCAGATCGAAACCTCTGACGCCATCGCTTCAGCACCCTAAAGTTTGAACTTTAGCTGTTGAAACTTCCCTTTTCAGCTGCCTGAGACAGGAGGAAAGGTGTGCTTCTGCCGTGCAGTGCTGGAGCCTTTAGTTCAGTCCTAACCTTGGGTGCTATCCGTTCACCAATGCAAGTCGGGTCTAGATGAACCTTGAGTCTGCCTTGACCACAAACCACCTATGCACATCAGAATCAGAATTTCTGGTCGCGACCATAACCATAGTTGTAAATTGCATTTCAAAAATAGAATAAATAAGAGAAAGTGAGGTCATGTCTGGTTCATTGTCCATTCAGGAATCTGATGGTGGAGGGGAAGAAGTTGTGCTTGGTGCCGCTGGGTGCTCGCCTTCAGGTTCAAACCTGGAGCTGGGGTGGCCGATGGTTTGAACAGGAGTCTGTGCGGCTGCGGGAAGCGAATCCACGAGCGCCCAGGGACTCTTTTTGCTTCCCTTTCTCCTGTTGTTAGGGGTGTCGGACAATGCTCATGGCAACTCTTTATCTGCCTTGTGGCGGACAATTGTTAAAGTATATCATGTACAGTATATCACATTTTTAATGTATTAATACCTGAAAATAAAATTTAACCTTTGAACCTTTAACTTTAACCTTAATCCATGACAATAAAAGGAATTGATAAACTTTGACCCATAAGCCACCCCAGCGCATCAACAATATTGGCTAGAATCTCGTCCTCCACTATCTCTTTACCCTTTCAGATGCTGAGTTCCAGACTCCCATCACTAAAATAACAAAAAAATAATCCTTTAATTTGGACACACAGCACAGTAACAGGCTCTTCCAGCCCACAAGCCCGTGCCGCTCAATTCACTTGCAACTCCTGAACATTTTGAGGGAGTTTAGAAAAATACAGGCTCAAGGTTTTCCAGACTCTATCAATATAGATTTAACACCGAGCCCTTTTGTGGTCTTCCTTGGCACAATGGGTGGGAATTATTCTTCTTTATCTCTGGTTCAGAGTCATGTTATTTATTTTTGGCAAGGCGAGCAATTTTTGACTTGAATGGGAGGATGCTGCCCCACCTACTCATGATCAGTAGTTGCGTGTCCTAGTGTCCTGTTTGATTATGGAAAAGGTTCATTATCAATTAGTGATTCAGATATAGGATTCCAGAAGTTATGGGGCTCGTTTATGACTCACTATCTTACTTTATAATTTTACACCAATGTAATTAAGCTGTCTAACTTGTATCTTTCTCATGCTCCTTGTATTAATTTTTTTCTACCTTTGGTTTTTCTTTTAATACTAGTCATTATAGCATCTGGCAACGTGGTTAGGTAAGAGGTCTTTTTCCTTCACTATTTTCTTTTATTTTTGTCAGTTTTTTTTTCCAAAAAAGGTATACATCATTTAGAATGTGAATTATGGATATGATTTACAATTCATGCATGTTTTTTGTTATACGGAATGTCTTAGTAAGTTTGTATAACAATAAAAAAATACTTTAAAAAGGAAAGGAATGGCAGAGTAGATGGGAATAGGCTCTTTCCCCTTGAGGGTAGGTGAGATTGGAACGAGGGGTCATAAGAGTTAGGGTGGGCAAAAGCTTAGAAGTATCATGAGAGGGGGCTTCTGGGCATCTTCTCTGTTCCCATGTTGCTTGAGAGGCTGTGCCACTGACTTCTTGTATCAGAAAAAAGAAGTGGGTGCCTTTTATCTTGCCCCATGGTTATCTCGATGCAGTCACATGAACTGGATGTTTCAATGAAAGTAAACAAAATGCCACATCCACATAGCACACACGGCACTTCCTTGGCGAAACCATGCATTTAAATTTCATTTCCACAACGCTGACATTGCGATTTACACCTCCCCAGATCACTTGCTAAATTTAAGGTCCATTATAAAACAAAATAGACCTTGAGCAGCTCAGTTGGTGTTAGCACAACGCTGTGACAGCATCAGCGATTGGGACTGGGGTTTGAATCCCACGCTCTCTCTAGGAAATTTCTATGTTCTCCCCGTGTCTTCATGGGTTTCCTCCGACCCTTCAAAATGTACGGGGATTTTGGATCAATTCAGTATGGGCCGAAATGGCCTGTTAACGTTTTGTGTGTCTAAATTTAAATAATAAAAAAAATTTGAGGGACACTGATGGGTCACATTGAATCTGAGCTTTGGTAACGCTGGGAGAGAAGGCACTGAATTGTCCATCAAAATGTTACTGCTCAATGACTGATTGATTTCATTGTCAGTTTGAAATGGATGATGCAGCAATCTGAAGCAGATTGTTACTGACTGGCTTGTACTTTCTGCACATTACATTTTTAAATTTAGATCTACTGCACAGTCATAGGCCCTTTCAGCCCATGAGTCCCGTGCTGCCCAGTTACCCGCAGTTGGCCCTACAACCCCAGTACCGTATAACCATACAGAAACAGGCCATCTTGGCTCATCTAGTCCGCACTGATTTAAGGTGATCACCACTAGTCCCACCTACCTGCTCCCTGTCCATAGGCCCTCACATCCAGGCACTCCTCCAACCTTCTCTAGAATGACAAAACTGACCCTGCTGCCAACCACCTCTTCCGGAAGGTCATTCCACTCAGCCACGGCTTGGATCTGTTTTCTGTATGACCAGTTGTCCAGGAGACCTCTGTGTGCGATTCCAAGCAAATTCAAATCCGGGGTTCGGATCGGCACTGCCTGTGAGGAGTTTGCTCCCACCCTTTAAAAGGTTATTGTATGACCTGCTGGGTTTTAAATTTAAAAAAAATGTTCAAAACTGCAGCACGGTAACAGGCCCTTTCGGTCCACAAGCCTGAGCTGTCCAATTGACCTACAACCCCTGGACCTATTGAAGGTCCAGGCCATGGCTGAGTGGAATGACCTTCTGGAAGAGGTGGTTTGCAGCAGGGTCAATTTCTTCATTCAAGAGAAGGTTGGAGGAGTGCCTGGATGTGAGGGCTAATGGACAGGGAGCAGGTAGGTGGGACTAGTGGTGATCACTTAAATCGGTGCGGACTAGAGGAGCTGAGATGGCCTGTTTCGGTATGGTTATATGGTACTGGTGTAACTGGGGTGTAAAATGTAAGAAAGGGTGTGACTCGGTCAACCCCGACAGAATCCAACCGGGTCCCTGACCTACCTCAGAGGTAGTTAGAGAACCCAATTAAACTTACCTAGGGCCATTGTCCACAGGTGATTTACGACCAGGTATGGTCCGACCTAGGTGGGGAGGCAGGCCCCTCCAGCCCGGGTAAGAAACCTGCATAGGAGAAGGCCACTCTGATATAAAACTTACGACCCAAGGACCTCACTGCCATGTCCCAGCTCGCTTGACCACGGCACACGAACCATGGGTGTAAAGGGTGGGGCCAGTACTGCGCACACTGCACTCCACCTAAAATCTCCTTTGTGCAGGCCCGAGGACAGGTCCACGTCCTCCCCCTCCACCGTCCCTCCCCCTCAAAAGATGCTCACAAACTCAAGCTAAGCATGCTGGAACATCAGAACCATGCTAGACAAGGCTGACAGCCACCGACCTGAACGTCGGTCTGCCCTCATCGCACATGAACTCCTCAGACTTGACATCGACATGGTACTGGGGTTGTAGGCCAATTGCTTGTAATTGGGCAGCATGGACTCTTGGGCTGAAAGGGCCTTTGACTGTGCTGTAGATCTAAATTTAAAAATGTAATGTGCAGAAAGCACAAGCCAGTCACTAACATGAAACCATAAAGTCTGCATATTTTTTCAAAGAGGATGAAGGACATGTCCTGGTGGAGGACTCTGGCCCTGAAATGTTGATTTTTTTTTTTTTTCCCCTCCCCCCCCCCCCCCCAACTCTGTACGAGCTGCTGAGTTTTCTCCAGCACTGTGTAATTGTAATGCAATCAGTATATGTCTTTGAGTATCAAACCAATGCATCAGTGTCGCTCCTGTTTCCTCCATAGGCTGCTACAGGTTTGAGTCTGAATGTTGGTCCTTCTCCACAAGGCCTTTGTGGTGCCTGCAATGAGTGTTAGTGCGCCCGTCAGCGAGTGGAGACTGTTATTTTGGGTTTTCAGTGCCACAAACATAAGAAATAGGAGCAGGAGTCGGCCATCCGGCCCATCAAGCCTGCTCCGCCATTCAATTAGATCGTGGCTGATCTGATGATCAGCTCATTTCCACCTATTGGCCTTTTCTCCATATCCTTTAATTCCCCAACTATGTAAAAAAAAAAAAAAAAAAAAAAAAAATCTATCCAATCTTGCCTTAAATATATTCCCTGAGGTCGCCTCCACTGCTTCAATGTGCAGCTAATTCCACAGATTCACTACCTCGAGGTAGGGTGGGGGGGGAGAAAAGCATCTCCTCATCTCCTAACTACCCTGGAATCTTGAGGCTCTTCTTTTCCCCCCCCCCCCCACTATTCTGGTCTCCCCTACTGATGGAAACAACTTACCTACCTCTATCTTACCTCTGCCTTTCATAAGAGAGATGGGAGTCGCCTGAGACTGTACTCTCTTGCTCTCTGGAATTTAGAGGAATGAGAGGGGATCTCCCTCTCATTCCTCTAAATTCCAGAGAGCAGAGAGTACAGTCTCAGGCGACTCCATCTCTCTTCATAAGCTAAACCCCCTTGTCTCTGAATCAGCCTGGTGAACCTCCTCTGCTGCCCACCTCCAAAGCCAGTACATCCTTCCTCAAGTCAGGATGACCAAAAACAGCATGCAGTGCTCCAGATGCAACCTCACCCGTACCTGCTCTTGAATTCAATCCCTCCAGCAATGAAGGCCAACATTCCATTTGCCTTCTTGACAGCCTGCTGCAACCTGCAAACCTCCCTGCAAAGCCAAGTCTTCTGCACGACAGCATTAAATAATATCCTTTCTTAATATAAGGTTGCACCTTCTTCCATGCTAATGTGCATCCAACATCAATCACCTGACGTCATGTGAGGGCTGACGTTCTGTCCTTCGCTCCAGCAGATGGCCTCTGCAAATGACACCCGACAAGCGCAGAAAGATGCGGCGGACCAGAACTTTGACTACATGTTCAAGCTGTTGATCATCTGGTAACAGCAGTGTGGGCAAGACCTCGTTCCTCTTCCGGTACGCGGACGACTCCTTCACGTCGGCCTTTGTCAGCACCGTGGGCATCGACTTCAAGGTGATGAAAACGGTCTACAGAAACGAGAAAACGAGTGAAGCTCCAGATCTGGGTGGGTACTCTTCATAATGATTTACACTTTTTCTTTTTGAACGGAGGGATTTTTGAAACAATTAGAATGAAGTGGTGGTCGATCGAGCAGATGGCAATAGTAGGGAGAGGGGCGGCTCATGCAGATGTGGGGCGGGGGCTGGGATGCTTGGATGGGAGGGGAAATAAGTGGGGTAAGTGGAACCTCTGCTTGCATCATAAAGCCCCAACTTTCAGTAGTTCAACAATCCTTTAAATCAGTGGTCCTCAACCTTTTTCTGTCCACTCACATCCCACTTTAAGTCATCCCTCTGCCATGGGTGCTCTATGATTAGTAAGGGGTTGCTTCAGGTGGGATGTGGGTGGGAAGGAAGTTTGAAAACCACTGTTTTAATAATGGGGAGGTGGGGGAAGGGAATGTCAAACTGAGTTATGTGAGGAAGGCCTTCTGATCCTGAAGCAAGTTTGAGGTGGGTGTAGGTAGCTTAAGAGAAGAGGACGGAGGTGGATTAGTTTGCTCTGAGGTTGTGGGACATCTTTGAAAATCTGAGGAAGTGGTTTCAACGTGGAAGGAGGCTGTTTGGTCTATTACTGGTTCTACCTCTCAAGTGTTCATCTTCTCCCCCCCCCCAATCACATATAGAGAGGTTTAGAGGGATGTGAAGCAAATGATGCAATCCGGTCAGCACAGAAGATTTGGGTTGAAGGGACTGCAGGACCCTATGACTTGAGGACCTGTAAGGCAGAAGAAAATTACAGCAGCCAATTGGGATGGTATCCGGGGGTGGGGGTGTACCAACCCAATTGGGAACATGCACACTCCAATGGGGAATGAGGGTGGCAGGTCTACTAGCTACACCACTCGCTCGGTTTGTCCTAATACTTTGATGCACACCTTCCTGCTCCTGTGGAGCTCGTCGAATGGGGTCAACATCACCCCAACACACGGTGCAGGCTACCCCTTGGCTTGGTATTTTCTTTCTTGCCCCTGAGTGTGTTGTACAGGGAGGAGTGTTACTTGATCTCTCCATTCAGCTGTTTCCTGCTCTGGCTACTCTGTGTTCCTCGGGCAATGAAGGTTGTGTTTAACGGTTGCTATAAACACCGCTTCATTGCAAGTAGGTGCCTGTGAGAAGCACTTGAGGTATTTTGGATAACAACAAGTGTTGGCACTGCCCAATATCATCAAGGAAGCTCCTCTGATCCACCCACAAAGTAAACTGCTCGTTGCCTGCAGTGAAATGGTTGGGCTGTACGTGAATTCGGGGATGACTCACTCTTGGACACATGATGCCTGCAGTTTGTACTGAGTGGGTGGAGGTGTTTTTTAAATTTTAAAAATTTAAATGATGTTTTAAAAAAATATTTTGACATTCAATGCAATAACAGGCCTTTCTCGCCCATGCCCTTAAATAAATTACAATCCCCATACATTTTTGGAGGAAACTCTCGCCAGGTCACAAACGGATTTGAACCTGTCACTTGTGCTTTACTGGCAATGCTAACTGTGCCACCCACGGTGTTGTGGAGGGAGATTCCTTCCACAAGGAACTGGGCACGTGCACGTTTCCAGCCCATAGAGCTGGTACCTCACGGCGTCAGGTACCTGAGTTAAATCCCGTTCTTGGGTGCAGTCCATGAGCGAATGAACTGCTGTCAGGTCCTTTAACAGGCTGTTTAAAGCCTGTGCAGAGCTGACGGCAGTCAGGCAGGGTGGACCGACCCCGTGATGGGGAGGGCTGAGACTTTGATGTCATGTTTTCCATTGTACGTTCACTGTGGATCAGCACTGAGACTTCACCATCAAGGTTTGGATTGTATACTTGGCATACAAGACGGCCTCTTGTTTGGGGGGTGAAATTTTTAAGTTTCATCTTGTATGCAGGCATGTACAGTGTGTTACAAGGAGAATTAGTAGAGGAATGGGATTCCTCTTTGATCTGGCACAAATTTGAAGGGTAGAATGGCCTCCTTTTCTATAGCAATGAAAATGGATCGGGGGCGAGGTGATCAAAAATGTACTGAAACTGTGTCCATTTTCTCAAGTCAGGTCTCGCGATGGTGACGAAGGAATAGCTTTGGCAAGAGAGCTTTGCAATAAAAGCCTGGTTTTTGCAAGATGCAGCTCACACACTAATTGCCCAAGGAGACAGTGATAAAGCTGTAAACATGTACCGTGGTTTGCAGGTTAATTTGGCGGCATGGTAGTGGGCCGAAATGGCTTGTCACCATCTAAAATTTAAATAAAATTAAAAAAAAACTGCCCTTGCCAGATCCCGAACAAACAATGGCTGTAGTTGTACAATACAATATCTGCACCACCCACCAATACCCAGTGATTTTAATTTATTCTGTCTGCATTTAACTACGACATTTAATAAACTAATATGTGCACTAAGAGGTCTTGTCTCTGCAATACGTACCTGGAAGACTAGACTGTAGCCCTGGGCTGCTTTATATACAAGGTCACCGGGATGACCCCTGATGACCTAGTCTTTCTTTGGCTTGGCTTTGCAGACGAAGATTTAAGGAGGGGTTATGTCCACGTCAGCTGCAGGCTCGTTTGTGGCTGACAAGTCTGATGCGGGACAGGCAGGCACGGTTGCAAGGGAAAATTTGTCAGCCTTGTCTAGCATGGTTCTGATGTTCCAGCATGCTAGCTTGAGTTTGTGTGCATCTTTTGAGGGGGAGGACGTGGACCTGTCCTCGGGCCTGCGCAAAGGAGCTTTTAGGTGGAGTGCAGTGTGCGCAGTACTGGCCCCACCCTTTACACCCATGGTTCGTGTGCCATGGCCAAGCAAGCTGGGACGTGGCAGCGAGGTCTTTGGGTCGTAGGTTTTATATCGGAGTGGCCTTCTCCTATGCAGGTTTCTTACCCGGGCTGGAGGGGCCTGCCTCCCCTCCTAGTGGTGTCATTATATATCACCACATATTCATCTTGCAAAATTAATGGATTCAAATGATGCATAAATTAAGAACTGATCCAGGACCAGCTACATCCTTTGGTGGGGGGGGTTAGTGTGACTTGATTCCAATGGTAGAAGCTTTCTCTGGTACTGCTTCTACAGGGCCTTTCTGCCTTGAGAGCGGAAATGACCAGCACTTTAGGAATGCAGACACGCTCAGATGAGAGGAAGGGCTTCGCCCATCACTGGTATGCACCAACTGTGAATGGAGTGAAACCTGTTTTGTGGTTGGGTGAGGGAAAAGCCTCGCGTTATGGCAGTATAAAGCTTCTTGTTACTCCTTCACTAACCCGGAGGAACGTGGCAATTGGAGGACACAGGTCTTGCGGCCTGGCGCCGAACATTCAAAGAAGGCCTTTTTTACAAGCAGTAATTGATGAAACATTGGGCAGGTCAGGTAACGCTTATGGAAAAGCGCACAGAGAGAAAGAGAGTTTAAACAAGGCACTGTGATTGTAGTACAATTGACAAATGTCCACGACGGGAAACAAAGTGATTTAATCAATGTTTCAGGCCTGAGCCCTTTGTATGAGCAAGGAGCAGTCTTTATAAAGTGGTGAGGGGGGGGGGGGGGGGGGGAGAGCAAAGGCCGAAAGGCAAGAGATCCGATGGATATGGGTGGGAGGTCAGGAGAAAGAAGGCTCAGAAGTGATGAGGGAGTGGGGGGGAGGCTCTGGTACTCGGGAAGGGAGTGAGGAGGAGTGAGACCTAACAGAAGCCGAAGAAATCAACGATCGTGCCATCTGGTTGGAGAGTGCCCAGACAGATGATTGGATGTTCTTCCTCCAATTTGTGGTTTGGCAGTGGGCAGACATGCCGGTGTCTGGAGTAACGCTGCCTTGTCTTTACCGTGCGAGCATAGGTATGAACGATAAATAAAGGTGACATGACTTGTGTGTGAATGGGGCGTGAAATTGAAGGGGTTTGCCCACTGGGGATCCTGTTATTGCAGAAAGAAAAACAACTGGGAATTTTTTTTCTCTTTAATGTTTATCATGTTTTAGTGTTGATCATATTTACTGGCTGGAGTTGTGGCTGAAATGGCCTGTTACCGTGCTGTATTTGTCTAAATTAAAAATCTCCCCATGTTCACAATGGTAGAAGACAACTGGATGAAAGGGTTTTTCAGACCTTGTGTATAGACACATATATAGACATAGCATACATATTCATGTGGTCTAAATACAGTCATATATAAAAAATATTTAAATAAATAGTAGTGTCTCGGAGGGATTATATTAATTCAGTCATTCTCACTGCCCATGGATAGAAGTTCTTCCTCACCCTGGTGGTGCTGGCTCCAATGGGAGCAGCTGAAAGATGGTCACGTGCAGGGTGGAAGAGGTCCAACCTCAATGATTTTTGTGCACCCTCTTCAGGCACCGTTGCTGGTAGGTCATGTCGATGGTGGGGAGGGAGACCCCAGTGATCCTCTCTGCTTGCTGCTCGTGGTCCTGTGGATTGATCTCTGATCCAATGCAATGTTATACACATTCCCTATGTTTCACTTATTGTCCTCCTCCACTCCCCCATCTTCCTTGCTAACGCGGAAACCCACGAGAGGGGGCCAGGTGCTGGAATCTTGAGCAAATATCGATCAGATGATGAAGGCTTCTGACACAAAAAAAGGTTGAACGTGCCTTTTCTCCTGTGGATACCACTGTGCTCCGCCAGACCGGGCATTCTCCAACCTGATGGCATTAACGTCGACCTCCAGTTTCTACAAGACCACCCCCTGTTCTCCCTCTCCTCCCCATTTCTCCAGCTCTCCATCCCCTTCCCTCTCCATCCCCTTCCCTCTCCATTCACAGAGCTGTCCCCCTCCCCTTGTTTGCTGTTGTCCCTTCCTTACTCACCTGCTACCTTCCACCTGTGGGACTGTGGGCCTTGCCCTGCCCCTCCTTCCCCCAGCATTTTGTTCAGGCACCTGCCAACGTTTTGCTCATACCTTGGTGAAGCGCTCAAGCCTGAAAGTTGGTTATATAATCATTATCTCTGCTGTATAAAGTACACTGACCCCTGCTGAGTTTTTCCACCTTTGTTTTTACTTTTTTGTTCTCTGCTACTTAGCTGCCAAGATGAACTTACTTCCTCTTGTTCTCTGTTTTGATGGTGCTTTTGACCTGAGACGTTAACTGCTTCACTTGCCACCTTTCCCCAGCATTTTCTTCTGTTGTGTCCCATGAGTAATACATCCCTACGGCAACCCTGGTGCCAACCGATCACAGATATTCTATTTGCCCTGTCCATTCTCGTTGCCACTTTAAACTCTTTTCTCCATTCTGATGAAGGGTCTATTTTTCTTTCCATCAATGATGCCTGTCGTGTGGAGTATTTTAGATTTTTAAATTTAGACGTACAGCACAGCAACAAGCCTGTGTCCCCAAGTACACCAATTAACCTACAAACCCCAATGTTTTTTTTGGAAGGGTGGGATGAAACCTACATAGACACTGGGAGAATGGGCAGCATATTTGGTGTAGCGGTTAGCATAACACTGTTACAGCGCCAGCGACTTGGGTTCGAATCCCACACTGTCTGTGAGGAGTACTCACGTTCACCCTAAGTCTGTGTGGATTTCCTCCCACCCTTCAAAAAATGTACCAGGGGCTGTAGGTCAATTGGATGTAATTGGGTTGCATGGGCTTGTGGGTCGAAAAGGCCTGTTACTGTGCTGGATCTCCAAATTAAAAATGAAATGTAAAATTTGAAATTGAAAAAAAATCAAAAATTGCACCAACACCTTACAGACAGTGTCAGATTCGAACATTTTCTGCTCTTCTTTCAGAACGTCCAGTTTCTTTATCTTTTTATTTACTGCACTGGTGAAAGCAAACTAACAATAAATTCAGAAGAAAATACTCTTATTATTGACTGTTCTAGTCACTCGTATTTGACATCCGCAAAAGGATGAACACGGGGTTACTTGAGAGTGTGGATGAACAGAGCGACCTTGGGGTGCAAATCCATACATCCGTCCAGGCCGCCGCACAGGTTGATAGGATAGTTAAGAAGGCCTATGGGGTGCTGGGATTCATTAATGAGGGATTGAGTTCAAGTGTAGAGAGGTCATGCTACAACTCTACAAATCTTTGGTGAGACCACACAGAGTATTGAGTTCAGTTCTGGTCACCTCATTATAGGAAGGATGTGGAAGCTATGGAGAGGGTGCAGAGGAGATTTACCAGGATGTAGCCTGGATTGGGAAACAAGACATGAAGTAATATTAGCAGAGCTGGGTCTTTTTGGAGCATAGAGAGAAGACTTGATAGAGGTCTACAAGGTAATGAGAGACATAGATAAGGTGGACAGCCAGCACTTGTTTTCTAGGGCAGGATCAGTAAATACCAGAGACACCTGTACAATGTTAAGGGAGGGAGATTTAGGGGAGACATCAGGGGTAAGTTTTTTTTTAAAACACCGAGTTGTGGGTACGTATAATGCCTTTCTGGGAACACTGGTGGGGGCTGAAACATTAGGGGCATCTAAGAGACTCTTAAGCAGACACATGGATGGAAGAAAAATAGAGGGTTATGGAGTAAAGAGGGTTTTGGACTTATTTAGGAAGGGCCTATACTGTGCTGTAGCGTTCTATATTCTATCTTGCTGTAATTTTGTTAATATAGTTCTGCATTCTCCCTCAATAAATCCAGGGTCGACACCAAGGGGGCATCCTGGGCATTGTCCCCAAATGAGGTGCTCTTCTCCTCCCCCCCACCCCCCCACATACAGTCATTGGCCATCTGACAGCCTCCACTTCACCCCCCCCGTGTCACTAGCGTCTAGGTTGACGCAAGCTAGCGAATCTCCACCTGCCCTGGCCGTGTCACTAGTGAGCGTCAGTAACGCCTAGTGACGCAATGAAAGGAGTGCCATTGTGCCCTACGTCGGAGGGGCAGATGGTGTTAATGACAGGAAGGTCATTGCTGAACAAGCCATCCTCAACATGCTAATGTCCCCCCTCTAACATTCATTCTGGTGCCGACCCTGAATAAATCCCAGCAAATTCAGATAAATGAAGCATTCTGGCTCCAGTACTTGGGGACAAGAGAGCACTGACCTCACTTTTAAGTACTGAATCAGCTATTAAGTATGGTGATAATTTGGGGATGAGATGTGTAAAATAATGTTATCTTTATAATTTTTGAATAAAGAAATCTGAAGAGTCCCATTTAAATTGAAATTGAGGACTTTGCAGATTCTGCCCCTGCTGTAGTGTTTTGGCTGTGTACACTGATATAGGTCGAGTATTGTGGACCAATGTTTCGGGTCAAATTTGGTGGGGGCCATTTTATTTTTTTTCAAACTTTATTTCAAAGATAGAAAAAAACATGACATACAGTATAGTAATAAAAAAGATTTTACATATATAAAATAAACAAAACAAAATTTTAAAAAAATTTTAAAATCCAAAAAAACACCCACCCCACCCTCCCACCTTAAGGGGAGCAAAAAAAAGGATTATATATATAAAAAGAAAATATTATAAATGTTAAGAACATTTCAAAGTATATCTAAATGCATATATTTCAAATATGGAGACCACTTATTAACAAAAGAAGAAGAATTATCATGTAAATTATAAGTAATTTTTTCCATGACAATACATACTTTCAATTCATTATGCCAACGTAATATATTAATCTCAGTATCATCTTTCCAAGTACTAGCAACACATTTACGCGCTACTGATAACACCAAATGTACAAAAGCAATTTGAATTTTATCCAATCCCATTCCCCTTAATGAATACAAATTTCCCAACAAAAAAAATCATTGGATCTAATGGTAATATAAAATTATATAATTTTTCCAAAACTATTTTAATTCCTTGCCAAAATGATTGAACTTTAACACAAATCCAAACGGCATGTAGAAAAGTTCCAATGCATGAGCCACATCTAAAACAAGAATCCGAATTACTAAACCCTTTTTTTTTTAGCTTTTCCGGGGTCAAATATAATTGATGTAAAAAATTATAATTAACCATTCCATATCTTACATTAGTCAATTTAATTACATTGTTCTGACACATAGTCGCCCAATCATCTTCGGGAAAAATAAATATTAAATCACTCTCCCATTTAAGTTTAGATTTCTCCCAATCTGACTTATCTATACTATCTTGTAACAAATTATACATAACTGAAATATAACCCTTTTTCGGTATAGATTCAAATCTCGACAAAGTAGGTAAGATCATCTCTCTACCATAATTATCTTTTATCAAAGCTCTAAGTTGATAATATACAAACAAAGAATTTTCAGGTATATCAAATCTTTCTCTCAATTGATTAAAAGAAAGAAATTGCCCATTTTCAAAACAATCTTGTATTGTCTTTATACCTTTAGAGTCCCAAATCTTTAAATGATTATTAAATTGAAAAAGGATTAAGCTGATTATTATACAATGGAGTTGGAATTGATAATTTATCTTTCGACCCTAACACCCCATTTAAAAAAAAATCCAAATCTTTAACAAATGTTTCAATATTGGCATATCATATTGCTGCAATAAAATCAAATTCCAACAAAATATAAATTCATGTATCTCAACCCTAGAAATACACGCCATCTCCACTTTAGCCGAGCTAGGAGGCTGATCTAAATCCATCAATCTACTAACAAACTTCAACTGGGCCGCTTCATAATAATTTTGAAAATGTGGTAACTGTAGTCCGCCCAATGCATACTTCCATGTAAGTCTATGCAATGCCACTCAAGCTAATTTACCTTTCCATAAAAACTCTCACACTGCTTTATTCGAATCTTGAAAAAAAACCTTTGGAAGTAAATAAATAAATATTGAACTCGAGGAAAAATATTCATTTTAACTCGATTAACCTGACCAATCAAAGTTAATGGAAGATCTTTCCACTTAATCAAATCTACTTTAATCCATCTTAATATAGGCACATAATTTAATTGATATAATGATTAATAATTAGTATCCATAAACACACCTAAATATTTAATTTTACTTGTCCACCTTAATTTTGTAATAGTTTTAAATTCAGAATAATCTCCCACTCCAACTGGTAAAATTTCACTTTTATCTCAATTAACTTTATATCCCGATAATTCTCCAAATTTCGACAAACACTCTTGCAATTGTTTCAATGATCGTTCCAGTTATGTCAAGTATACCAACACATCATCCGCAAATAAGTTGATTTTATATTCTTCATTCTTAACCCTCATCCCTCTAATTTCTTCATTTTGTCTAATAGCCTGAGCTAATGGTTCAATAGCCAACGCAAATAAGGCTGGTGATAATGGGCAGCCCTGGTGAGTTGAACAAGTCAATTTTAATGGTAAAGAAATCTGTCCATTTGTCACCACCCTAGCAATCGGGTTCATGTATAAAGCCTTAACCCAACCAATTAAAAAAAAAAAAGGGCCGAATTTAAATTTCTCTAACACTTTAAATAAAAATATCCCACTCAATCCTATAAAAAGCTTTCGGTATGCGTTGACCAAAGTAATTAATTGAAACATATTGTCTGATGCGTTTCTATTCCTAATAAAACCCTGTTTAATCAATATGTACCAATTTGGGTAAATATTTAGCAAGTCTATTAGCTAATACTTCTGCTATAATTTTATAATCTACATTTAATAAAGAAATAGGTCTATATGAAGACACTTTTAATGGATCTCTATCTTTTGTTGGAATAACAGTTATTAAAGCACTTGAACATGATTCTGGTAACTTCTGATCTTCAGTAACTTGATTCAACACTTCTCCAAATTCATTAGAGAAATCATCATAAAGTTTATAAAATTCCACAGGGAATCCATCATCCCCTGGGGACTTTCCATTAGGCATTTCCTGAATAGCTTCCTTAATTTCAAAATCCGTAAATGGAGATTCCAATTCCTAAACATCATTTCCATCTAATACCGGTAACTTTAATTTAGGTAAGTAAGAGTCAATAGAACCATTATCCTGTTTCCCCTCAGAAGTATACAATTTTAGATAAAATGAATAAAACTGGTCATTAATTTCCTGAGGTTTATAAGTAACTTTTGAATTCTTCTTAACATCATTAATAGTCCAAGATGCCTGTTCAGCTTTCAATTGCCAAGCAAGTACCTTATGAGCTCTTTCCCCAACTCATAATAACGTTGTTTAGATCGATTAATTAAGTGCTCAAACTGATAAGTTTGTAAAATATTATAACGTAATTTTAACCTCGCTAATGCGGATTTTTTAAATCTTCTATTACACCTTTCTGTAAATCTTTCTCTAACTCAGCAATCTGATTTTCTAACTCTAAACTTTCTGCCATATATTGTTTCTTAACTTTTGTAGAATGATTAATAATCTGCCCCCTCAAATAAGATTTTAAAGTGTCCCATATTACAAAATGACTATCCACAGAATTAACATTTTTGGTCAAAAATAAAGAGATATACTCTTTAACAAAAGTAACAAACTGGTTTTTTCAGTAACATTGCGTTAAACCTCCATCTAAACATCGGATGCACTACCTCCGAACTTTCACCAGAATAAACTAATAATGAATGATCTACTTTAATGATAACTCTACTTTTATATTCAGCTCATAATATTCTACCTTGTAAATGTGCTGTTACCAAAAATAAATCAATTCTAGAAAACGAATCATGTCGTGAAGAGTAAAAAGAAAAATCTTTCTCTGTAGGATTAACTTTTCTCCAAATATCCACCAAATTTAAATCTTCCATTAATGCATTAATTTGTGTTGCCATCTTTGATTTCCTTATACTTTTTGGATTTCTGACCAATAAAGGGTCCAGAAAACAATTAAAATCACCACCAACTAAGACATTTTCATTAGCTTGAGTTAACAGTAAAAAAGCTTCTGAAATGAACTGCTCATTGTCTATATTAGGGGCATAAAGAGTCAGCAAAAATTTTACAGTTCACTCTTAATACTCTCCCAGCATACCCCTCTGAAGATTCAAATGGTAAATTTTTATAAATCAAAATCACTACTCCTCTTGCCTTAGAATTAAAAGAAGAAAAAAACATGACAACCCAATCTCTTCAATTTCAAATGTTCTTTTTCAGTCAGATGTGTTTCTTGTAAAAAAGCAATGTCAATTTTCATTTTTTTAATATAAGCCAATATTCTCTTAATTGGATTATTTAATCCCTGAATATTAAAAGTTGCAAAATTCAATTTGGACATCATTTTAACTACTAATATATTTACACACTATAAAATAATGCTCCCCTCTATAATACTTCAAAAAAAAAAGGGAAAGAACCCCCCCTCAAAAAAATAACAAAAAAAACCACTCAAAGGTAGTAATACCCTAAAAATCTGGGTGTGGTAAACCCACTAGCAGCAGATGACTATCAAAATTTTCAGTGTCATCCACCAACCCCCCCCCCCCCCCCACCACCAGCCAGATACATTTATTATTTAATTAAACACAATCAAATATAGTCCATATATTCAACCCAATGATTCCAAGCCCAGTGACTGCTCCGGATCTTCAACATCAAGAAGGCTTTGTGTCAACTCTTCTTTCTTTCCATTCTTTCCATACCCTTTCCATTTACCATCCTCTTAGGAGACAACGAGGGAGAACACCCATTTCTTTGCAGTTCTGGCAAAGAATTAGCAAAAACCAAAGCATCATAATCATTCTCAAAGAATTGAGATTGAAAATTTCCATAAAAAACCTTTAAAATTGCAGGATAACGAAAAGCAAACTTGTAGTCCTTTCGCCACAAAACATCTTTAGCCGTATTAAATTCTCATCATATTCTAAGAACCTCTTGGCTCAAATCGGCATTAAAAAAACACTCTACTATTTTGAACCATTAATGGAGACTGACTCTGCCGTGCTTTCTGTACCACCATACGTAGAATCATTTCTCTGTCTTGGTATTTTAAACAATGAACCAAGACTGCTCTTGGTGTTTGTCCTAGAAGTGGTTTTCTTCTCAGAGATCTATGATCCCGATCCAATTCCAAGCCTTCAGGAAAAAGCTCTTTACCCAGCACCTCTGGGATCCAATGCCTAAAATTTTTTATAGGATCGGAACCTTTAATATCTTCTGGAAGACCAACAATTTTCAGATTATTTCTTTGGCTTTGATTTTCCAACGAATCAATCTTCTTCAATAAGTCTCTTCTTTGAATCCCCCAATCTACAAAAGAACTAGTTTGGCAGGGGGGTGGGGAACAGAGTGTGAGTGCAGTGTCAAGGGAGCATGGCCACCTAGATAGGAATAATAACGATAACAAAGTTAGGATGGAGATTAGGGTAAAAGGTAGAAAAGAGAATATAGGTGAGGGTCATTCTCTGAAAGGCATATATTTTAATGCAATAAGCATAGTGAACAAGGTAGATGAGCTTAGAGCTCTGCTCGTTAAGGAGCACATTACTGCCGTGAGGTGGCAGGATGGTCTGGAGGGATCGTCCAGTGAGGCTGTTTGGGTGGAATTGAGGGGTGAAGGAGGCATGAGGGTGCTAATAGGGGTGTATTGCAGACCACCAAATGGGCCAAGAAAATTAGAGGAACAAATTTGTAGGGAGATAATGTATATGTGTGAGAATCATAAGGTAGTGATCATGGGAGATTTTAACTTCCCTCACATTGATTGGGATACCCATACAGTTAGAGGGCTTGATGGGCTAGAGTTCGTTAAATGTGTTCAACCTTCCACTTTTTCCATTTTTTCTCTATTACGTTCCACCTGATTTTGACACTCAGAAAAGGTTGTTTCAATTTTCTTAAAATTATCTTGCACAGTATTGACTGATTTTATACATCTATTCTTTTCTTTTCTTTTCTTTGGCTTGGCTTCGCGGACGAAGATTTATGGAGGGGGTAAAAAGTCCACGTCAGCTGCAGGCTCGTTTGTGGCTGACAAGTCCGATGCGGGACAGGCAGACACGATTGCAGCGGTTGCAAGGGAAAATTGGTTGGTTGGGGTTGGGTGTTGGGTTTTTCCTCCTTTGCCTTTTGTCAGTGAGGTGGGCTCTGCGGTCTTCTTCAAAGGAGGTTGCTGCCCGCCAAATTGTGAGGCGCCAAGATGCACGGTTTGAGGCGTTATCAGCCCACTGGCGGTGGTCAATGTGGCAGGCACCAAGAGATTTCTTTAGGCAGTCCTTGTACCTTTTCTTTGGTGCACCTCTGTCACGGTGGCCAGTGGAGAGCTCGCCATATAATACGATCTTGGGAAGGCGATGGTCCTCCATTCTGGAGACGTGACCCATCCAGCGCAGCTGGATCTTCAGCAGCGTGGACTCGATGCTGTCGACCTCTGCCATCTCGAGTACTTCGACGTTAGGGGTGTAAGCGCTCCAATGGATGTTGAGGATGGAACGGAGACAACGCTGGTGGAAGCGTTCTAGGAGCCGTAGGTGGTGCCGGTAGAGGACCCATGATTCGGAGCCGAACAGGAGTGTGGGTATGACAACGGCTCTGTATACGCTTATCTTTGTGAGGTTTTTCAGTTGGTTGTTTTTCCAGACTCTTTTGTGTAGTCTTCCAAAGGCGCTATTTGCCTTGGCGAGTCTGTTGTCTATCTCATTGTCGATCCTTGCATCTGATGAAATGGTGCAGCCGAGATAGGTAAACTGGTTGACCGTTTTGAGTTTTGTGTGCCCGATGGAGATGTGGGGGGACTGGTAGTCATGGTGGGGAGCTGGCTGATGGAGGACCTCAGTTTTCTTCAGGCTGACTTCCAGGCCAAACATTTTGGCAGTTTCCGCAAAGCAGGACGTCAAGCGCTGAAGAGCTGGCTCTGAATGGGCAACTAAAGCGGCATCATCTGCAAAGAGTAGTTCACGGACAAGTTTCTCTTGTGTCTTGGTGTGAGCTTGCAGGCGCCTCAGATTGAAGAGACTGCCATCCGTGCGGTACCGGATGTAAACAGCGTCTTCATTGTTGGGGTCTTTCATGGCAGACTTAACTACAGTAATTTCCTGTTTCATAGTTGACATTTCATCGCACAAAGTATTCATTTTTATTTTCATCTCCATAAATCCTTGATTCATCTGAGTTGATATTTGTTTTGACATATTGTCCATTTGACTAGCAATCCCTTCCAAAACAGTGAACACTGAATCCATTCCGGATTCCACCTCCACTTTTTGAGGTCTACCTCCTTTAACTACAGGCTCCTCCTCCTGGAGAAATTCCAATAAGTTAGTTCCTCTTCTTCCTCAGTCATCGTAAATCCTTTAGCTGAACGGCTGTGGGTCTGGACACCCGACGCCGGCAACCCATCCTCTTCAGGACGTTGACGTTTGGGCTCCCCCACAGCCCATACTTTGTCCAGCAATTCTCGGACCCTGGGATGCCCCATGCAAGCCAGGCAAAGCCACCGAATGCGCAGGAGCATCCTCCGATGCTACACTGCGTGTCCATGGGCAGTCCAGCAAGGTCACGGTTTCGTGGGTCCCCTTGTTGGCCATGCTGCCCACGCGCACAGCTTCATGTGAATGCGGGTTGGCAATGGCCGAAGTCACCAAAGTGTCAGCGCCATTTTGTGGAGGCAGGATCGGCGCCGAGGTCAAAATCGAATTGGCTGGAGTCCTCTGAGGCTTGGAGGCTCCCAACAACATTCAGTGGCTTCAGCCTCGCAGGTAGGCTCAGTTCTTCCGCACTTTTGTATGGTAATTATTTCTGAAGTTGAGGTTTAGATTTTTTCACATTAGTTGCCATAATAAATCACTTACTTAAACAATTGTATATATTTTTAACCACTTTTATGCTTTTTTAAAATTGGGTATTTAGTAATCCAGCTGGGGAAAGGTGGAATACATGTCTTTATTCTACGCCATCTTGCCACCCCCCCCCCCCCCCGGGGTCATTTTTTTACGTGTGCCACCTTTGACCGTGGTTAGAAATTGTGCTGTTCAAGGTGACGGGAGTTTGGATGAACGGGACTGGGTGGTAAGTCTGCATTTGGGGTGTCGGGTGGGCAGGCAGCCGAAGCAAGGATCCACGGTCAGGGGAAATCGATGGCGGGTGGTTGGGGCCAAAACTAGTAAGGTCGACTTTTACACGTGATATATGGAAAATGCGTGAGTTTTGGGCCAAAAAAAAGGTGATGAGTGGGGCAATTTTTACACGAGCATTTACGGTGACCAAGTCGAGAGCCACTCTGCAGCCTAGTGTCAGGTCCAATCAAACAAAGCAGCCTATCCCCTCCCCACCCCCACTACTGTAAAATGGCCACGCGAGGAACATTAACCAACTGCAGAAGAAGAAATGCAAATTATTAGCAAATAAAATAAAGTGCTTGCATGTTTATTTCTGTTCTCCTGGCCAACATTATTCCATTAACAACATTGCTCAAGTTTTCCCACCCTTGTGACTGTGCAATGATTATGCCTCAAAGATATCTTAATTGGCTTTGGTGCAGAGTGGAGCCATGGTATATAAATGCAAGCCTTTGTTGTTTGCTTTTTTATACATTCATCCCTAACGTCGAAGTACTCAAGATGGCAGAGGCCGACAGCATCGAGTCCACGCTGCTGAAGATCCAGCTGCGCTGGGTGGGTCACGTCTCCAGAATGGAGGACCATCGCCTTCCCAAGATCGTGTTATATGGCGAGCTCTCCACTGGCCACCGTGACAGAGGTGCACCAAAGAAGAGGTTCAAGGACTGCCTAAAGAAATCTCTTGGTGCCTGCCCCATTGACCACCGCCAGTGGGCTGATCTCGCCTCAAACCGTGCATCTTGGCGCCTCACAGTTCGGCGGGCAGCAACCTCCTTTGAAGAAGACTGCAGAGCCCACCTAACTGACAAAAGACAAAGGAGGAAAAACCCGACCCCAACCAACCAATTTTCCCCTGCAACCGTCGCAACCGTGTCTGCCTGTCCCACATCGGACTTGTCAGCCACAAACGAGCCTGCAGCTGACGTGGACATTTACCCCCTCCGCGAAGCCAAGCCAAAGAAGACATTACTGATAAGGAATGATCCAAACTCTCTTTAAGCAAACATTTGCATGTAGTTGACAAATACTAATGGAAAGGAAGAGCCCTACATTTTCAGAGGTTTATAATTCATATTAAGGTAGTTCTGAGTCCTTGCTTCCTAAAAAATGTTCAACCCTAAGGAGTTGGAGAAATTGTCTTTTTAAAAAAAAGAGAGTAAAATCCTTGTTCTCCTCCAGCCTCAATCAGCAAAAAAACACAAGTGTGGGAGACAGGTTAGAAAGTTTAAACTTGGCGCCCCCTGTCGGTCAGTTCTCCAATCACACAACACACAATCTCAAGCAAACGGCAATTATGCTTATCCAGAAACCCCATAGAGCAGTGGTTCTCAACCTTTTTCTTTAAGTAATCCCTGTGCCATTGGTGCTCTGTGATTAGTAAGGGATTGCTTAAGGTGGGATGCGAGTGGGAAGGGAAGGTTGAGAATCACTGCTCTAGACCCAATATTTGAAATCTGAAATATCTGAAATATTTTGCTTTGGAGTTATGAAACCATGTACATAATGATTCCATTAGGGACGATTAAATAAGTGGTTTTCAAACTTTTTCCACCCTTGCAGTGATTCTCAACCTTCCCACCTTAAGCAATCCCTTAGTAATTACAGAGCACTGATGGCATAGGGATTACTTAAAGTGGGATGTGAGTGAAAAGAAAAGGGTTGAGAATCATTAATCTGCTCTGTCCACACCTTTTTTAAATGTTTCAATGAAACTTCTCCCCACCCCTCCCCCCATTCTCCTAAATTCCAGCAAGTACAAGCTGAGGGCCATCAAATGCTCCTCCTATTCCCAGAGTCACCCTTGTGAATGTCCTCTGAACCCTCTCCATCATGGCAAACAACCTTTCTACATCTGAAGTAAAAGTAACGTGCTGGAAATACTCGACTGGTCAGGCAGTGCCTGAGGGGAAAGAGTTAACAGTTTGCATTGACGTGCATGGATTTAGTTAAAGCAAGATGCGTTCTAAAGCCACTGAGAAGTGTCTGCATTCTCCTCCTTTCCCGGACCTTGTAGTTTAGCACCCAAATGACTCATCTTCCTTTCATAATATCTGGTCTCTAAAGCAACTGATGCTTCTCACAAGGATGGTGATTCAGGCATCTATATACAGAATGGACTTCAGCATCAGTCCACCTCGATAAATCCTATAGTAATGGAACAATTTTCAATGACCCTGACGCTGGTGTGCTATTTTCTGCTCCTAATCTGGAGATTGTTGCTAGGTTATCTGCTGCAGGCTCCCATCAGTTCATTGGTGGCACTCTTCCTTCATTTTGTTGCCTTCCCTCGGGATACGTCAGTGATCATAATGGTCATAATATTAGACAGAGCCTTCTGCCGTGCATCAGGGTTATTACGATTGGATGCTCCGAAATCTGAATAGAATTGGAGGGATGTGGGAGAAGGGGAGGCTAGCTCAGGGAGGCCATCATGGATAGCATGGATAAGCAGGACTGAATGGCCTGTTGCTGTGCTGCAGAATGCAGTGGCTATGTGAAAATGCCGACAAGTACTCAGCATTTCAAGGGGGGGGGGGGGGGTGAAGAGAGAGAGAGAAGACTAGAACATTTCAGAATGGACAGAAGATCTTCAACCCTAATTGTTAACTCTTTGTCCGTTCGTTAACGCATCTCCCTGCTGAGTACTTCCAGCCTTTTCTCTTGCCTGAAACAACGTCATCACTTGGGTTGATGTCACCCCCCCACCCACGCCCCCACCAATGGCCTCCTCCTGTATCAGACTGTACTGAGTCTTTAGTAAATGTTGTTTGTACTTAATGTTACTTGTAAATCACAATTATTTTTATGACCACAATATTGTAGCTAAAACACTAAAATATTTGACAAAAGCAGAGACTATAAAAACATCAGCAGTAACAAAAACAACAGTGCATGCTTGTGGTGTGAGTGGATGAAACCACGTGATGGGTGCCACCTGTAGGGCCACTGCCTTGCAGTTAGGGATTGATAGGTCTCGATTAGCCAGGTTGTAGGGAGAAGGGGCTGAGAGGGGAAATGGCACAACTCCTGATTGAATGGTGGGGTAGACTCCGTGGGCTTCGGGAGGGGGGAATCTCTGTCCAGGTTCTGCCTTTGTCTCCAGTGCTGTCTGTGTGGAGTTTGCATGTTTTCGTCATCTATTTCCTTTGGGTGCTCCTGTTCCTTTCCTCTTTCCAAAGATGTACAATTTGGTAGGTTCATTGGCCAGTCTCCTTGTTGTAGAATCTGGGGCAGTGGTGGGGGGAATAGTGGGATTGATATAGGATTAATGTAAATGGAGGGTTGGTGGTTATGATAGCTTGTTAGCGGAGCGGTTAGTGTGATGCTATTATAGTGCAAGCCACCGCATTTGAATCCCGCAATGTCTTTAAGGAGTTTGTATGTTCTGCGTGGGTTTACCCCAAGTTCCTCCCACCTTTCATTTAGGTGTAATTGGGTGACAGGTTTAAATGGCTGAGATCTGCTTCGACTGTGTTGTAATTAAAATTCTAAAAATTTGGCGGGGTGGAGGACTCGTTTCTGTTTTGAATTCTGTTTGACGATGCTCGCATCCTGCAGGTACAACCCAACGAAACCGTGTTCTCTGGTCCTCTGTACAAAAAAAAACATGTAACCAGATGTAACATGAATGCAGACAAACAATACATATACAGTTCCTCAGCCTGGTGGTTCTGGTTTTGATACCCTGGTGGGAGCAGCTGAAAGGTGCTGTGTGTGGGTTACCATTTCCTCTTTGATTTCCTTGGATCTGCAGTGATAGTTTGTGCCCTGGGTTCTTCTAAAATGTGCAGACGTGGATGGAAGATCGGGGTGGGTTACTGTGGAAACTTGCTGAAGTGGTGAATCTCTGCCCCTGCGGGTTGTGAAGTTGGATCAGTGGAGATGGATAAATATTCGCATGTTGGAGGAATAGAGGGTTATGGAGAAATCTTTCTGATGTGGCGTGGAGGCTGGCATAGATTAGCACGGTTAGCACCGTGGTTAGCCCAATGCTATACAGCGCCAGCGAACTGGGTTGGAATCCCACCACTTTCTATAAGGAGTTTGTACGTGTTTCCGCCCCCCCCCCCCCCGGCGTGTGTTTCCTCTGGGCCCTCCGGTTTCCTTCCACCTTTCAGAAATGTGCAGTGGTTGTAGGTTAATTGGTGTATTTGGGTGGGAAGATCCTGTTACTGTGCTGTATGTCTAAATTTCAATTGAATAACTCACTCTTAAATTTAAATGCTATTCAGCGGTGGAGTTAAACAAGTAGTGGTGCCCTGCCAAACCGAGGCTATGCAAATTGAGGAACAACACCTAATATTCCATCTGGGGACTCTGCGACTAGACGGCATTGCACCGACTTCTCCGGTATCCATTCAGTTCATTCCCCAAGACCCTTTCTTTCCCTCTGTCTGCGTTCCTCTAGCTCCTCACCCCATTCTCTCTCCATTCAGAGAGCTACTATTCAGACGCAAGGTTTGAAAGACTGGACAACAGGCTTTATTTTAGTTAAAGTCTTCTGCTGTAGTTAGCTGCAACTCTGTGTGACTAACCTCGAGGAGCCGGATGCAGCTTATATCCCGATGGATGATTGGCAGCCGACCTGGTGGGGCTTGATCCATTCAGGTTGGCTGATTGACAGCCAGCCAGGTGTGGTCTGTCTTCCGGTGATCTTCCTGCAGGTACACAGGTCGCCCCCTGCAGTTGGCTAGTGGTGTAACACCACAACCCTCCCACCTGTATCATCTTTTACCTGTGTTCCTCTCCCCATCCCACTTCCCCACTCAGGCCTGTTGTATTGCTCATCCCTTGACGAAGGGCTCAGGCCCGAAACGTTGGCTTCCTGTGGATGCAGCGTGGCCTTGCTGAGTTTCTCCCAACAGATCGGTGTATTAATTGAAGGCTTGGATGGCCTACTCCTGCTCCAATCATCTTGTGTTTGTAAGGTGCATTACATTGAGTGGAAGCACATTTCCATTTCGGGGAGATTATAATAGGCAGCTGTTACTGATCCAACAAGATGCAGAAAGAAAATAAGATTGGTGGTTAGCTGTGGAGCCAAACCACATCTCCTAATTGCTTCAGATATCTTAAATACATCTGAAATGATGGATTGCTCGAGGCAAATGACCGGAGCCTGGTGATCTGATTGATTTTAATGCACAGTAAGTGCATTTATATTTCCCTTCCTGTTTTGGTCACTCAAGCTGATGTGCTCAGGAATGTATCCGGTGTGTGGAAAGACTCTCTGTGAATTCGAAGGCGTTCTCTACTTAATTATTCCCAAAGGGATCTCAGGAACAACTGGGTGCCGTGGGGATTGGAGCAGTGACATCACACAGTTCCCGTGGCCTGCCCAATGTGGCCAAGGATGCTGGCGGGGCAGGGCATAGTGGTTAGCGCAATGCCAGCGACAAGGACCAAGGTTTGAATCCCGCGCTGTCTGCAAGGATTTTTGTACATTTTCCCCGTGCCTGCGTGGGTTTCCCCCAGGGGCTCCAGTTTCCTCCCACCCTTCAAAATGTATCTGGGGTGTAGGTCAATAGGGTGTAAATTGGGTGGCACGGACTCGTGGGCCGGTGGGCCTGTTACCGTACTGTATGCCTAAATTTAAATTTTTTAAAAATTCCCGCATCTCGGTTGACTTGAAACAGGCTCAGTCGCCATCCAGTGGTTTAAGTGTTGAACATAGAATTGTGAGGTGGAATCTTGTCAGGCTGTTCTACAGAACCTGATCCTACCAGTAAGGGCAGTATTCAAATGGTAGTGACTGCTCCGAGACAGGTTCTGAGTTCCTCTCTCGGGGGGGGGGGGGCTGTGCGCACACTCAGTGACATGCAAATTTGTCCAGCCACCTGAACATGCACGCCTTGTTTGCGAATGCACCTCCTCCCATGGCCAGTCAGCCCAGATTGCTGCTGTGAACAGTTACTGCCCGATCACCACTGGAAATTTTGGGTAGAGAGAGGTAACGGCTCTGTAGGTGGGTGGGAAGGGAGTCTGGCCCAATCCTGCTCTGTCAGTGACTTGCAACCGTGGCGCAAGTCATAAGGTAGAACAGGAATGAAGAGGATTAGTGGGGGTGAGAGGCTGGGACGTTGAGATTGCGGTTCACCGTTGAGCTGTGACTGGTATTTATTTCTTCAGGACACTGCTGGCCAGGAGCGTTACCGAACCATCACCACAGCCTATTACAGGGGGGCCATGGGGTTCCTGTTAATGTATGACATCACCAACCAGGACTCCTTTGGTGCAGTGCATGACTGGTAAGTGTTGCGGGCTTCCAAAAGGCAGGTCAAATCCATCCATCCCATCCGAGCACCACTCCATGGATGTGCCTGAGTGGATTTTAGCCCTTGACTGTATTTTGAAAGCCCACAGACCAATCACGCTCCTGCTCTCAAGTGTGACTGCAGGTATTTGCAAATCATGATCTTGGCCTGGGCTGGCGTCCAGTATATTTCTGGCCTCGGTGTTGTGGTGGTTTACCTACAAAGAGGAACGGGAATGTGGGAGTGTTCTCTTTGGAGTCGATCAACGGCTTTGGCCGGACGAGAAAGAACTGAGCTACTTCCCGAATCAAATCAGTCGGTCATCAGAAGATTGGGAACACCTTTCCTAAAAGGCTGGTGATCCGGATTCAAATGGAGTTGCCGCAGAGGTCAGGACATAGAACATTACAGCACAGTACAGGCCCTTCGGCCCTCAGTGTTGTACTGACCTATATATTCCTACCAAAAAAAAGTACTTTGTAACCCTCTTTTTCTTTCATCCATGTGCCTGTCTAAGAGTCTCTTAAATGCCCCTAATGTTTCAGCCTCCACCACCATCCCTGACAAGGCATTCCAGACACCCACAACTCCTGTGTGTGGTGGGCAGAAACCTGAAAAAACACAACCTCACCCCTAATGTTTCACTTAAATATTCCTCCCTTCACTTTGTAGAGATGTCCCTTGGTGTTTGCTATTCTTGCCTTGGGATAAAAGTGCTGGCTAACCACCTCTCAGAATCTTGTAGACCTCTAATAAGTCTCCTCTCATCCTCCTCCTTCTCCAAAGAGAAAAGTCCCAGCTCTGCTAACCTTGCCTCATGAGACTTATTTTCCTGGTCAATCTCCTCTGCCCCCCATCCATAGCTTCCACATCCTTCCTGTAATGAGGTGACCAGAACAATGTCACCAGAGATTTGAGGAATTGCAATGTGGCCTCTCGTTTGGAGTTTGGAGAGTTGAAAAGGTGGGCTGAATAGCTGTCCTTTGTGTAATCCGATTCAGAATCATCTTAAGGCCCAAATGGAGTGATCAGGCCCTGTTGTTTAACTGTGGTATCCTATTGTTTTCCTATTGTTCAACAGGGCCACGCAGATCAAAACGTACTCGTGGGACAATGCGCAAGTGATCCTCGTTGGCAATAAATCGGATCTGGAGGATAACCGTGTTGTACCCACAGAAGAGGGAAAGAGATTGGCTGATGAATTAGGTATGCAAAATGGCCTTACTCAGGCCCCACTCCTCTTTCGCTTTCCCCCCCCCACCACTTGCCCGTCACCCACACCCACCATTTCCTTCCCTCCCACCAACTCCAAATCCCTACATCCCTTCCAGTGTTCCAAAGAAAAATATCTACCTTTTTATATCCGCTAAACCTTAAACTTTTGGTTGTTTTCTTCCACTCTTTTTAATTCCACCTCAAAGTTGACTCCCTACGACCTACTTGTTTGAAAGTCTGTTACCCATGCTCAGCCATTGTCAACCTTTTGTCACCTATGGACCCTCCTTCTCCTCAATGTCTTCAATTTAAAAGGTTTTTTCCCCACAATAATGAATAGCATGTCCTCATGACTATATGAAATGATTCTTTATTCTAAATTGTATTTATTAAAGCATTGTCCAGGAATGCAATCCTATCATGAATCAGAGTATACAACCTGTAGGATTTAAAATGATGTTCCAGCAAAATGGAGCCATATTCAGTAAAGTCACTGTTATCTGGAATTCAAGTAACGGGAAAAAAAATCGCAGAAAATGAATAGGCTTTTTTTAAAAAAAATTAAAATTGGCGCCCCCCTCATGGTCAGTTCTCCATTCGCGTAACGCGCAATCTCAAACAACCTGAAAATTAGCTTATCTGACATCTACCAATTCCAATATTTGTCGGACACTGGAGGTTTTACTGTAGTAGAAAGAGTGGCCATAAACTTTTTTTTTCAAAATTTTAAAAGCTGCTTATAAATGGATGTGGAAGATTGAAAGGGAATTCTAGAACTTGAGGTCTTAGAAGCTCAAGACTGAGTTGCCAGCAATGGAACCAAGGCACGTGAGGTTGGCAAGATATTAAAAGAGAGATGATATCTTTCATAAAGGCAGCTTTCAGAATGTTTTAGCACTAGGAGAAGGCTGATGGCATTTTGTGGGACTAGAGGGTTGTGAAGTTTCACAAATAATTAACTTCACAGTCGCTGAGAAGTCTTGATGATGTTCTTTTTCCACAGGAGGGAATATATCTCTGAGTTAGGACGCAGATGTGAGGATTTAGGTTGACACTCTCTATTTCCTTTTTTTGGGGCAGGATTTGAGTTTTTCGAGGCGAGTGCGAAAGAAAACATCAATGTGAAGCAGGTCTTCGAGCGTCTGGTCGACATCATCTGCGTGAAGATGTCCGAAAGCCTCGAGGTTGACCCCTCGGTGCTCGGCAACAAGAACCCCTCCCTTGTCGAGAACTCTCGGCCACACGAAGGCAACTGCGCATGCTAGGGTCCCTCACCTCTGACCTTTGACCTAAGCCATCCTCCACACGGCGGTCACATGGATACGAATGGATTTGGGGAAGGGGGTGACATTAAAAAAAATATGCTCAAGGTTCAGGATTACAACTTGCATTTTACTTTTATTAAGTATTTTTACGTGATGGCGAGATTCGTTGGCCCATCCAGTTAAGGGATTCCTTCCGATGTTCGCTCATTTAAAACCTGAAGCCCCCATTGCAAGGTCACCAAGGGCACACTGCGAGAGCCATCTGATTGATGCAAGTTCTTCTCTGCAGTCGGGTGTGGATCCTGCACCACTTTTGTGGCTTCCATCTTTTGGGAGGGATGTTCCCGAATTTGAAATTGAGAGCTCGGGTTCCAGTTGGGACTGAAACATTATAAATAAAACAGGCCCTGTCGGAGGATCGGATCAGGGCAGGGGTTGCCCTCTGCAGTTGACCCTAACCTGGAGGGAGATCTCTGTGCCTCATTAAATCAAATAAAACTTCTTCACAGCCAAGTCTGGCCATTGAAACCTGTGCCACCCAATTATATCCAATCGTCAGCGTCAGAGCAAGTCTAATTGGAGGGCATTAGGGTAACCACGGAGCTGAATTGAGAAGCCATGTTCAGATTTGCTGAATGAGTGTTTTGCGCACCAATACTTGGTGAACATGGTTTTGATTTCTATTTGCATCAGTGATGCCTACATTAGCCGAACTGCAGTTCGTAGGACTCCTTGCAGGTTAATGTGCTTGCTTGTCTCTCATTTGCTTTTACTGGTGTCCCTCCATAGATTCAGAGAGTTACCCTGCTTAGAGACAGGTCCTTCATCCCAATTCCTGCCAAGATGTTTATCCATGTTCATCTAATTCCCTCTATACCTTTCCTATGGATATTCCCCAGGGGTTACGAACACCCAACACATGGCCGCTCTCCTGCACTCTTTCTGCTCTCCCCACACACTCCCCCGTGCCCCCTCGCCTGGTCACTCTCCCATCACACGCCCCCCCCCCCACCCTTCCTGTGATCTGCACCCACAGGCGATTTTTGTCCTCAGACATGCAGGCAGTTCAGGATGCGAGCGGTTCCCAGGAACAGGGAGACTTGCACCTGTCCAAATGTCATTCCAAACCTGGGAATTGTATCTGCCTCAATCACCTCCTCAGGCATAAACCATCCACTTTCGGGGGGTGAGGTGGGGGAGAAAACCTGCCTCTCAGATCCTGTGAAATCTTTTCCCTCTCAGCTTAAAAAAATATGCCCATTGTTTTTAGACTCTCCAACTGTGAAGGTAAAGGTTCCATTATTGTCACATAATACTACATTTAAAATGTAACATGCATCAAATTCTTTGACTTTTGCCTGTCAGCTTTTTATTAAAAAAAAAATCCAGAACGTGACCACTGCCAGTATTATGACTTTTAGTTCAGTAACTGGGGGCCTTGAGGACTGATTGGCCCTCTTGTCAATCCAAAGGGCTTTACAGCCAGTGACGTGCCATCAGCCATGCCTTTGGTAGATGGTGTGGGCTGCGCAGGGTGACTCTTCCCATGTACATCCTATTTTGTGCCAAATAAACTTCCGCCTCAAAATTGCACAGGAAATAGGGCCATGCTCCAGGCCCATGATATTCCTCCAATTAACATGCGGAGACCTGTTTGAAGTTGCATTTGGGATGGATGGTCCTTTACAAACATACTAATGACACAGAGATGTTTGGGCTGAAACGTGTTCTTGAGGACGGAGGTTACTCTCCACCACCTCTTTCAAGCAGGGAGTTGACTCTCTGACCCGCTGCAACCTGTTTCCTTAACGGCGTCCACCTGCTTCATGTCTGTGCAATAGGTCTCCTCCTCCCTCCATTCACGAAGCCCAGCGCTGACTTGTTTTTGAATGCCTGCGTGTTTAGAGCTGTAAATTATTGAACCAAATTCCACAAGAAGCGTTTCCCCTGTGCTGCCTGGGGGAGGATGTGTTAATTTCATGCCAAATTTGGGAGAAAGAAGTACTTTCAAGGGAAGTTTTAAAAATATATATATAAAGGTGCTGTGAATATGAACCTCTTGATCTTGTACCTGAATGTATTGTTGGGACTTTGGCTGGAGCCAGCTTGTTCGTGTTTGCAACTTGTGTGTCCGGAAAAAGAAATGGACAAAAATAAATAAATATTGACATTCAAAAAGTGACTACGTTTTTTCTGTTGTATTCCACAAATCCATTAAATAGGTAGTTGATCTCATGAGCTTCATGTCAGTTCCAGGCAGTAATAAATACTCAGAATTACTGGAGAAACTCGGCATCCAAGATTATTGCTATGTAATGAAATTGAAAATGTGATATTACACAAAATTCCCTTTACCAAAGGCAGACAAGGATTCACCAGAAATTACCTGGTTTCCCTCATAGACGGAGAAAGAAGCAAAAGGGAGCCCCCCCACCCACCCAGAGTCTGAGTATTCGTGGATTCTCCTCCAGCTCTCCCACAGCCTTCAGTCTAAACAAGGGGTGGGCCATCTTTTTTTTAAATTCACAAGTGTTTTGTGATTAGTGAGGGATTGCTTAAGATGGTATATGAGTGGAAAGAAAATCACTGTTTTAATCGTTCCTGATTGACTCGTTCTGTGCATGGTTTCATAACTCCAAAGGAAATGGACCAATGACAATTTTTCTCCAGCTAAATATTTCAGTCACAATTGGGTATAGAGTAGTGATTCTCAACCTTCCCTTCCCACCTTAAACAACCCCTCACTAATCACAGAGCACATAGGGAATATTTAAAGTAGAATGTGAGGTTTTTTTAAAAAAAATGTTGCCCACCCCCTGGTCTAAACCATCAGCAACTGGAGCTCCAGTTGCAAAGCTCTGACCCTTGGCACCCTCTTGCGTCTCGGTTGCGATACCTAATGTCCCTTTTATCTTGATCCCGTCTGCAGGCTGGTGCGATTCCCTTGACGGCAGTTGCCAGCAGCCTGCATGGGTATCTCGCCTCGAGCCACCAACGACCAGCCATTTGTGAGTTCTTCAACCTCAGAGCCCACCGTCCCGTGGGTCATCTCTGCTTCTCCTTCTCTGGCTGGGAGAAGACTGAAGATTAGGAAGGAAAAGATGAATTATGAAAGGAGGTTAGAAATTAATATCGGAGGATATTAAAACTTAAAAAAAATCTATAAAGAGTAAAAGAATGGCCAAAGGAGACAGGATGGATAGAAAAAGACAATGGAGGAATTGTAATGGGAGACAAGGAGATAGTAGAGGAACTATTAGTTGTGGAAGTATTATTCCTGGCTCTCTGGGAAGAGAAGTGAGTGTGGTCAAGATGATGAGAGAGAAGATGCTTGGAAAGCGAAATGGTCTAAGGGTAGATCAATGGTTCTCGACCTTTTTCCTTCCACTCCTATACCACTTTAAGTATTCCCTATGCCATCGGTGCTCTGTGATTAGTAAAGTGATAGGTGAGTGGGAAGGGAAGATTGAGAATCGCTGCTCTAGACCCAATGGTGACTGAAATATTTGGCTTGAGAAAAATTGTAATTGGCCCATTTCCTTTGCAGTTCTGAAACCGTCCCCATAACGAGTTCATTAGGTACGATTAAAACTGGTTTTCAAACTTTTTCTTCCCACCCACATAGCAATCCCTTTCACTAATCACAGAGCACCTGTGGCATAGGGATTGTTTTAAAGTGGGATGTGAGTGGAAGGAAAAAGATGGAATATGGGTTCTGAAGGAGGTCCTGAAGAGATTGTGGAGGCATTGGTAATAATCTTCCAGGAATCAATGGACTCTGAGATGGTTCCAGTAGACTGGAGGATCCTGTTTAAGAAGCAAAAAGGAAATTATGGACCTATTAGTATGACATTGGTGGCTGGGAGGCTGTTGGGAGTCAATTGTCAAGGATGAGGTTATCGAATACCTGGAGATGCATGAAAAGATAGGTCCCAGTCATCATGGTTTCCATAAAGGAAAATCAGGCCAGACAAGCCCACTGCAATTTTTTGAAGAGATGGCAAGTCGGGAAGACAGGGAAGATGCAGTGGATGTTATGTATTTGGACTTTCGACAAGGTTCTACATAGAAGGCTGATAAATAAAATGAGAGCCCATGGAATTACAGGAAGGATACTAGCATGGGCAGACCATTGGCTGGTCAGCAGGAAACAGACTAGAAATAATGGGATCCTATTCTGCTTGGCTACTGGTTACCAGTGGAGTTCCGTGAGGGGGTGGGGGGGGGTGCGCTTCTTTTGCATGTAAATGATTTGGATTATGGAATAGATGGGTTTGTGGCTAAATTTGTAGATGACAGCAAAAAAAGGTGGTGGGGGTGGTGCTGAGGATATGGAAAGGCTGCAGAGAGACTTGGGTAGTTAAGGAGAATGGCAAAGAGGTGGCAGATGAAATTTCCCCTAAATTTTAAATTTAAACATACAGCACAAAAACAGGCCATTTTGGCCCATGAGTCCTTGCTGCCCAATTTAAACCCCATTAACCTACACCCTCTGTATGTTTTGAATGGTGGGAGGAAACTGGAGCCCCTGGGGAAATCCTATGCAGACATGGGGTGAACATACAAACTCCTTATAGATAGCGCAGGATTCGAACCCTGGTCGCGATCGCTGGTGCTGTAAAGGCATTGCGCCATCCTGCCACCCCACTACTAGAATGATAGCAGGAATGAAAGGGTTAGTATATGAGGAATGATTGCCGGCTGATATTCTGTACGGAAGGATAAGGGGAGACCTCATAGAGACATTTTCAATGCTGAAAGGCCTGGACAGAGCAGATATGGCAAGGGTGTTTCCCATGGTAGGGGAGTTGAGGACAGGAGAGTATGCCTTCATGATAAAAGGGCGTCAACTAGAAAAATGTTTTTAGTCAGAGGGTCGTGAGTCTATAGGACTTGTTGCCACAGGTGGCTGTGGAAGCGAGGTTGTTGGGTGTATTTAAGGCAGAGATTGAGAGCTATTTGATTAATCAGGACATCGAGGGTTATGGGGAGAAAGCAGAGGAGTGGGAAGATGGATCAGCTCATGATTAGAATGGCAGAACAGATTTGTTGGGCTGATGGGCCTCCTTCTGCTCCAATATCTTGTGATTTTTCTGCAAAATATTCTTTTTTGAGTTCCAACCAGTTGCCAAGGGCTTCCGTGTGGGTGATGACTCTTTAAACCTAACAAGGCAGACCGACTTTATGCAGCCAATGAGGTGAACATGTAAAGCCTATTCAGAACTTTTCCCAATGGGAAAGCAGGAGATCAGGTGTAGATCCAAAGTTAAACACCTGGGCATTTGCATAACTAAAGAGGGCTGCTCTCTTGCAGACAACACCGATCCTTCGCTGCACAACTGATTTAAAACTGAACAATATCCTCAGTTTCAGACTTAGAGGAAAATCAACTCACCTTTGTATATGAGAAGATTCGAACAGTTTTATTTCTTCAGGTAAGCAAACAAGCTAAACCTGCTTGTGACTCTTTGTTTCTCCCTGGCCTAATATTTGTTGGATGCAAAATCAACCACCATTTTCTTGGACGGATTACATTTCCATGATAGATATCCCGCATGATTCGAGATGTTCGTTGTTTTAGTTTATTGGCCTGAGATTGTATGTTCAGTTCGACTTCATCTGGTTTAATGTTAGAATAGATTTCTGTGATGGTCTGGAGTACTAGTTGTATAATGAGATACATGACATCGGACAATGAAGATTTTGCTTCCTGAACACTTTTGGGTGTATTTTATCGACTTGGGATTGCTGATCATAAAAATAACCTTAAAATCTTTCTATCACATACTGGTTTTTTTAGATATAATCTATTTTTGTGATTTCCTGTCATATTTTAAGCCTATTTTCATGCATGCAGAACTGTGAAGTGCAACGTGTCATTGAAAATTCATTTCCTGCATTCACTGGTCTTGCCGTCAGTGACCAACACGGTGAAAGGTTTCACCAGGACATTGCGACCATGGGAAAAAATGGGATCAGGGCAACTGGAATCCATCAGTGCCGGCCGACTATTGTTGGACACTGACACAAGAGGCATCAGATGCTGAGTACAAACGAAAATCAGCGGCAAAACATTTTAGGTCAGTTGAACTCATGCAATGTGTCAGCATCGTGATGTGACTAAACATCAATAAATGTTTACGTAATGTTTCTCCAACTTCCGACGTGATGCAGCAGATCGGAAATTATCTTTGTCTTCAGCTTGAAGTTGAAGCAAACGTTTTGAAAAATCATTATCGTCCAGTGTCATCAACCTCCCCTTCCCAAATATGCTGTAGGGTTGGAAAAATAGTGTTGCCTTCTTCTACACAATGAATCTTTTCCCTTTTTCATTGACTTTAGAGAGGTTGAGGGCTGCTTAAAAGATAAGCTAAAAAAAAAGTGTGAATGAAACATTTCTGTTGTGGCTCTGTAGTTACAGTGTGTCTTTAGAGTGAGCCATTGTGGTTGTACGAATGTATTAGAATTTCTGTCCAGAAAATCTAATTCATAATATCAGTTCAAAAACAAAGAGGTAGCAAGTCTGGAGCAAAACTCGAATGTGATTGCAATAAAAGCTGGAGGAACTCGGCTGGTTTCACAGCGTCCACAGCAGGGAAAGATATATAACCAACACTTCTTACCTTGAGGAATGGCCCGAAACATCAGTTATGTATCTTTACCTCCTATGGACGCTGCAAGACTGGTTGAGTTCCTTCAGCATTTACTGTGCTTCTACTAGGTAAAAGGTTTGGCCCAATTTCTTCTTAGATCCTGCAGGTCCAGGTGAAAAGCAAGCTTAGGAATTGATTCATACTTTTACGTACAATGAAAACCTATGGTGGGAAAGATTTCAAAGTAAAAGGGGCATCCGTTGTCTAGCAGGGATTATTTATATTCTCCCTGTCTAAAACTGGACTCTGGATGAGTAAATTCAGAATTTCAACCCCTTTCTGATAATAAGGATTTTCTCCCGGATATGCAGCCAAGTTAATGACGCATCATCAATAATCACAAAAGACTGAAATTGTGAAACGGACAGGCTTTTATTAACTCTAGACTGGAACATCCAACAACCTCATTGACTGGTCGAGGCAGAGTGGAATGGGGGAGCAAGGGGCTAAGAGCGTGTCCAGCCACTGCCGGTTGCATGACAATTGTTTAAAATATGAAGTGTTTCCTGCAACCATCGAGCAAAAATAAACTTTATTTCTGCGTAGTTATAAATGATTCTACACAGTAAAAGTGCTGGAATTTTATTGTTCCCTCGTTGCATGGTTAATGGTCAACCGTTAATTTTAGATCTGAGATTCAGAGAAGCAGGGAACTTGAACTAAATTCAGACCACTGTTCTCAAAATGCATATGGCGTAGGAGCAGGAATAGGCCATTCAGCCCATTGAGTCTGCCCCGCCATTTAATCATGAGCTGATTTCCCCATTCAGTCCCACTGCCCGGCCTTCTCCCCATAACCTATGATACCCTGGCTTATCATTCCCTGCCTTCAATAGACCCAGTGATTTGGCCTCCACAACCTGTGGCAACAAATTCCACAGATTTACCACCCTCTGGCTGAAGAAATTCCTCCACATCTCTGTTCTAAGTGAACATCCTTTTGTAACCATCCTCCCATACAATGCACTTAGACTGTTTGTTAAAAATCTTGTAAAAGAGCCTCGTTAGAAGAACAGGTTGACACTTCCATGCAGATAAATTAACTTCAATCGTGAAGTTGTGCCCTCTTGCCCTAGATTCTCCCTCCATGGGAAACAACCTTTCCACATCTACTCTGTCCACACCTTCCAACATTCAAAATGCTTCAATGAGATCCCCCTCATTCTCCTAAATTCCAATGAATATAGGCCAAAAGCTGTAAATGTTTCTCCTATGATAACCCATTTAGCCCATTGCCTGTCTACCAGCTCACAAGTAATCCCATTCCCCCAATACTTTTACCTGTAACCTATTCTCTCTGTATTGTGAAAGTAGATTAGTTGTCAAACCATGGTTACAAATTTCACCGTACTTTATTATTGCTTTGCAAAGCACTATAACTCTGTTGCAGCAAGGACCATTGCCACAAAGAGCCAGTCTCACCACAAGGGAGTCTGCCGCAAGTTGCATATTTATACAGACAAACTTCTAGTTTTCCAGAACATCTAAACAGACTTTTCCATCTAAGTGCATATTTCTTAGGATTCGTTATTATTGGACCTTGTTCCTTGCCCGAAGGTTGTTATTTTTTTTAGACACACAGTACAGTAACAGGCCATTTCGGCCTGCAAGCCCCTGCTGCCCAATTCCACCTAATTAACCTACAACCCCTGGTACATTTTGAAAGGTGGGAGCAAACCGGAGACCCTGAAGGAAACCCACGCAAACGCTGGGAGAACGTACAAACTCTTTACAGACAGCGCAGGTCTCGAACCCCGATCACTGGCGCTGTAACAGCATTACGCTAACCGCTGTGCCACCCCACATAATGGTCTAACATATAATAATCAAATAATAGTTTGATGGTCTTTTACTATCTTTACCAAATATAGAGTTGTTGTTGTAGCTTTTCACAATCATCAAACACTTAAAATTATATCCCAGCTGGCTGGACATATGATGAGATTGGTGTAACTCTAAGAGTTTTGTGTGCATTTCCAGAACGATCCTTTTAATGAACAGCACTTGATGACACCCAACTGTGTGATTTATCCAATGAATCCCTAATGTCATAACATACTGAGCATTTGCTAGTGGGCCTTACTTTACGCAGTGATTTGAAGAGGGGCATTCACTGTGAACTGGAAAAATAGCAAATCAATTTAATCTAGTGCTTTTGTCAATAATGGATGCTGTTCAACAATGCGACAACACACTGTTTGCACATTCTACTTCTTGCAGTAAACTAAGGCTGTACCACAAAGCTGAGTGTTGTACCCTCTGGGACTGCCATTCCACAACAGTTCATCAACATCATTAGAATTAAAAAATAAGTCCTGTTTGTTCAGGTTAAATTGCTCCTGTGATTATAGGGAGAAATAATAACTGAGTACAAGGAACTCATTTAAGATTCAAAACCATTCTCCCAATTAAAAGGGACTTGCGTAGCTTCTTTGAAGAGAAGGGAAGGCAATCTTTTTTTCTAATTCATGCACAAATAAACAGCAGGCAGAAAGAACATAGCAGATTACAGGCCCTTCGGCCCACAATGTTTTGCCGACCAATAAAAACAAAACCCTTCCTACTTCATAACCCTCTATTTTTGTTTCATCCATGTGCCTGCCTGAGTCTCTTAAACGCTTCTATTGTTCCTGCAGGGAACTGGGATTCACTGGTAGGGTGTGTGCTGATGGCTGGTTCCACCCCTATCAGCTCACTTATAACCCTGACTTCCCGCCTAAACCCAGAACCCTTCCGAAGACTACTGTGAGACCCTACCCTTGGTTATAAGCTAATAAAAGCGCTTGTTCTCTCTCCAGTCATGAGAACTTTTTTTCATGCTAAAGTTCCAGCCTCCACCACCCCCGGCAAAGCATTCCAGGCACCCACTCATTATGAAAAAAAAACAATAGCCCCTGACGTCTCCCCTAAACTTTCCTCCCTTCACTTTGTGTAGATGTCCTCTGGTGTTTACTACTCCCGCCCTGGGAAAAAAAGTGCTAAAACTGAAATTGCTTCTCTTTCCAAAAAATGTTGATTATGACTCTTAGAAACTGAAAAGTGGAAACAAAGTTATACAGTGTGCAAATGGCCATTTGGTCCATCATAGAGCTGCTGTCTGGTAGGTGCTCATCCAGCACTTGACCCATAGCTCTCAAAGTCTAGGCAATTGAACTCTCATCTGTACACCCAAAGGCTCCTTTTATTGTCACATAATAGTTGCCTTAAGCATCGCCCAACGCCCCTAACAACAGGAGAAAGAGAAGCAAAGGAGAGCCCCTTCAGAGACACTGAGAGTCCGAGGATTCACCTCCAGTGCTCCCACAGGCTCTGCAGCCACACAGATTCCTTCACAAACCACCGGCCACCCGAGCTCTGCAGAGGCCTTTCAGGTCCCTTTCATTGCCCTCAGCACCCTCCTGAATCTCGGTTCGGATGAGCAGGCCTCCTGCATCCTGCAGGTGTCCTTTGACCTCAAGTTGCCAGGAGCCCACAGCCTTCAGCCGCTGAACCCCTCGATGGTCCACTGCCATCACACAACGTCAATGCGATTCATCCACTCTCTCTGCCCCTGCATGCCAGGCACTCCCCACCACTGATCGATCCTTCTGAGTTGTGCGTGTGTGCGTGCACACATTCGTTTTGCAACCGGCACACAAAAGGTTAGTTACCTAAAATAACAGTAATTAATAATGACTTATTGAAAATAATCTCTTAGCAAACTTTTTCTGTTAACCTACATAACTGTGCTATTTGTTTGTCAACTAGCTTTGTAATTGGATGAGTTTGATTTAACCATTTCCAGCAACTTTAATAATTATAATCTATGAATTGAAGGGTGTTATGGTTATTTATTTATTCAGACATTGCATCATGTAAAAATAAGAAATACTCATTGATATTTGATTTAATGCAACATCAAACTGAACAAAGTAGTTCAAAGTCTAGAATAAAATCTTAACTGTCTCTGCTGTGACATCATGTTTAAGTATGGAGAAAATGTGGAGTCGGACAGTTGATACATCTTTTAAATTTGAAGTTTGGCGTCCTTTTATTCAATATTTCCATATGGTTTAAGAATTATAATTTTATACTGGATTCTCTCCTAGTTCTTTATGGTAAATTTGGTTTTAACCAGGAAACCACATGGACGGCCCAGCCCCTCCTTTATTTATTTATTTGTTTGTTGATTTTTAGATTAGAGGGGATTTTGTAATAAAAATCAACATTTTCTTTTCTCTCGTCTTTTGGTTTTTTCAGAGGAGAAGAAATTTATGGTTAATATATATTTGTTTAAAAACTAATATGTTCTTTTTCTTATATAATTGTAAATGAATGTAATGTAACTCTCTCCTTGTATAAATGTTCGATAAACAGATTGAAAAAGAAAGAAAATGTTAACTAAATATGTGACTTTGTAGAATGAAATCATACTTGTGTAATATTAAAACATGCCAATACAGTTTTATTAGCTATGAGAAATGGGATGTGCCAAAATGATCTTGAAACAATTTCAAGTTTACATTTGCACAAGCATTCAGTGCACACATACTTTTGTCATAGGAAGAAAATTAACACACTGACTACTAAAAATTTGAGGGAACATTGCCCCCACTCTCTGGATGAAAAAGATCCTTCTCATATCCCCGCTAAATCTCTTACCCTTGTGCAACATCTATGTCCTCTTGCTTTGTTCACCTTTGATAAGGGGAAAAAGTTACCTGCAATCTACCAATCTTTACATTTTAACTTCATTTCCACCAAATGTTATATATAGTCCTTTGATTACAGTTCATGTGTGACAGCTCTGCCCACTGCCTGTACCCCATCTAATGCCAGGCCTCTTGCCAATTATTGACCTACCCTTGATCAGATTTACATCCACTGGGTCTCTCTTACAAGCCCACCTCACTGTACTTTGTGAGGTGTCTGAGGAGATTCGCTATGTCACTGAAGGCACTCGTAAACTTCTACAGGTGTACCATGGAGAGCATTCTGGCTGGTTGCATCATTGCCTGGTATGGAGGTCCCAACCCTCAGGACAAGAATAAACTCCAGAGGATTGTTAACTCGGCCTGCGACATCACAGGCATCAGACTTCACTCCGTTGAGGGCATCTGGGGAAAAGGGTACAGGAACCTAAAGACGAGCACTCAGCGGCACAAGGTCAGCTTCTTCACCGCTGCCATCAGATTCCTGAATGATCAATGAACCAAAGACACTGCCTTACTTTTTGTGCACTATTATTTTAATTTTTTTATAGTAATGTTAGAAGATGTGATTGTTTGTACTGGGATGCTGCCTCAAAACACTGAATTTCACGACTTGTTCATGTCAATGAATTCTGATTCTCTTGATCAAAGACTTTACATCTCCTGGCAGGCCTGGTAAATATTTAATGTAATAACTCTTTGTATTACCTGCACTATGTGTGGATTAAGCACAAATTAATTTGAATGCAGCTTCTCTGACTTGATTTGGTGAACATGTTTAGAATTATTGCGAATTGTATAATTGTTTTCAGGAAGCGCTGTTACTTGGCCGGGATCTGGTCATTATAAATATCCTTCTTAATGGATTTCCAAATAATGGTTGCACCAAAGAACTATTAAGAGGGGAACTGTTCATACTTAAGGAGATGGTGAAGAAAAGACTTGAAATCAAATGATTTTTACTCTTGTTTCCAGATAACACAGCGCACAAACAAAAAAGATGTCTTTCTACAAATTTTTGAAGATGTCAATGGTCATCTTCAATTTCATCATCTTTGTAAGTAAATACTGGGCGGCACGGTTGATGTAGCAGATAGCGCAACCCTGATACAGCGCCAGCGAACAGGACCTGGGTTTGAATCCGGCGCTGTCTGTAAGGAGTTTGTATGTTCTCCCCGTGTCTGCGTGGGTTTCCGCCTGGGGCTCCAGTTTCCTCCCACCTTTCAAAGGGGGGGGGGGTGTAGGTTAATTGGGTGTAATTGGGCAGCATGGGCTCGTGGGCTGAAATGGCCTTTTATCGTGCTGTACATCTAAATTTAAAATTAAACTAAATTTAAATTTAAAGTTCTTGACACTGCAGATCATTTCAACATTATAGATAAGCTCATGGATGAACCAACAAGTTTGAAGCTTATAAGAGACTTATTTTAAATGATGCAAAACGGTTGATACTGAGCATTTGAAAATGCTGAGGGAATTTGGCATGTTAAGTGCTAAAAAGAATTTTCCACGATCAGTAATCCAGAACTTGGGATATAATTTCACAACAAGGGGTCATCCATCAATGGTAAAGATGGGGATTTCATCTCTCTGGGGGATGGGGGGTTATGTTCTCTCTACCACACAAAATTGTGGAGGCATTGACGACGTTCAATATGCTTTTGGGCTATTCTCGTTACTGTGTAATAGTGGATCCCGTGTAAGTCGACTGCCCTATTTTTGGCCTTGACCGCCCGCCCGTCTGAGCTCCTGACGCTCCGTCCATGGACACTCGGCTCGTCCATCCACCTGTACTGAACTCCTGATGCCCCAGCCGTCTGTGCACCGGAGCTTCTAACACCCCGAAAGGGACATGATGGGCAAGTCTTTCTCAACCAGTGAATGATCTTTGCACGAGAACCAATGTTCCTCATCTTTTGCAGATTGGAGGTGCCATTTTATTGGGAGTAGGAATCTGGATTAAAGTGGATGGCAACTCCTTATTCCAGCTCCTGGAGAAAGTGACAGGGTCCCTGAAGGTGCTGGCCCATGTAGGGTATCTCTGCATCGCATTAGGTACCTTCTTAATGGTCGTTGGTTTCCTTGGGTACTGTGGAGCAAGAAAAGAAAACCAGTGCATGTTGATGACGGTGAGTAAAACCTTCTTATTTGTCCATCTCTCTTTATTGCCCAAGGGAAAATGAGGTGACAAAATTGACTTTCCGGTTAAGCACAAATCCCTAAAATTAGTTGGTTGAATGAGTTCCAAGGATATAGACCATTCATTTATTTCAGATTTATTGTCAGAGAACGCACGTGTCATCACATAAAACATTGAGTTTCTTTTCTCCTGCAGACAGGGCAGAATTAGCACTTATTGGCAGTGCAAAAAAACTGACTCAAAGTGCACATGTAAACAAATAAAGAAATGTAAACAAACTGACTGCGATACAGAGAGGGAAATATTCAATCGATTCAGATTTATCGTCAGAGTACGTACATGACGACTCACACAACCCTGAGTTTCTTTTTCCTGTAAGCACACCAGAATTATCACTAATTGGTAGTGCAGAAATGTACCGTACACAATGTAAACCTGTAAATAAATAAAAAACTGTACACAGATAATGAATATAAATGAACTGACTGCAATGCAAGGAGAATTTTAAAAAATCAATAAAATGCAAAAGTCCTTAAATGAGCCCCTGATTGAGTTTGTGGTTGAGGAGTCTGATGGTGGAGGGGGATCAGCTGTTCCTGAACCTAGTGGTGTGAGTCTTGTGGCCCCGATACCTCTTTCCTGATGGTAGCAGCGAGGACAGAGCGTGTGCTGGGTGGTGGGGATTGACCATTGTCCACAGAATCACTGAATCATTTCAGAATAATATAATTGATATCAGGAGTAAGAGGATTGTGTATTTTTTTAAGTGCGACCAAAACGTTCTGAATCAAAATTGGTTCAAATTTCAAAGTTCTGATTTATTGTGAGAGTATATACATGACAATGCATACAACCCTGAGATTCTTTTATCCCGAAGGCCAGGCAGGATTTACTGCAATAAACTATACTCAAGAAAAGGTACATTTGGAAAAGAGAGAACTATAAACAATGAAATAAATATAAACGAACTGTGCAATACAGAGAAAAATAATTAGTAATAAATAATGTGCCAAGTATAGTCCTAAAATGAGTCCCTGATTGTTTGTTGTTGAGAAGTCTGATGGTGGAGGGGTAGCTGCTGTTCCTAAACTTGGTGGTACGAGTCTTGTGTCCCCTATACCTCTATCCCGACAGCAGCAGCGAGAACAGAGCATGTGCTGGGTGGGTCTTTGATGTTTGCTGCTGCTCTCCGACAGCAGCGCTCCTTGTAGATGCCCTCAATACTGGGGAAGGTTTTTCCTATGATGTCCTGGGCTGTGTCCACAGGGCTTTCCACTCAGGGTTATTGGCACCCCCATACCAGACCATGATGCACACTTTCCACCACACCTCTGTAGAAATTTGTAGAATGTCAGTTGGCCAATATTAATCACTCCTGATGTGTAGGTAAGTGGTAGAGATGTCAGGGGTAATTTTTTTAAAATACAGAGTTGTGGGTACCTGGAATGAATTTGTAAGAGTGGTGGCGGAAGATGGTACAATAGGGACATTAAAAAGAAATGCTTAGACAGGCACGTGGATGAAAAAAAAATAGAGGATTAAGTTTGTGATTGAGGAGTTTGATGGTGGAGGAGTAGCAGCTGTTCCTGAACCTGGTGGGTGTGAGTCTTGTGGTCCATTGTCCACAGGTAAAATAGATGGGGGACAGCCAGTGGATGTGGTGTACCTGGACTTCCAAAAGGCCTTCGATAAGGTCCCGCATAAATGACTGGCTTACAAAATCAAGGCTCATGGGATTGGGGGAAAAGTATTGATGTGGATTGAGAACTGGCTGGCAGGTAGAAGACAGAGAGTTGGGATAAATGGCTCATTTTCTGAGTGGCAGGCGGTGACCAGTGGGGTGCCACAGGGATCTGTACTGGGACCCCAGCTGTTCACAATTTACATTAATGATCTGGATGAGGGGGATTGGATGTAATATCTCCAAATTTGCAGATGACACTAAGCTAGGAGGGGTTGTGTGCACGGAAGAGGGGGTCAGGAAGCTCCAGTGTGATTTGGATAAATTGAGGGACTGGGCAGATCCATGGCAAATGCACTACAATGTGGACAGATGTGAGGTTACCCACTTTGGTAATACAAACCGGAGGGCAGATTTCTATTTGAATGGCAATAGATTAAGAGATGGGGAAGTGCAGAGAGACCTAGGGGTACTGTACACCAGTCTCTGAAGGCGAGCATGCAGGTACAGCAGGCGGTTAAAAAGGCAAATGGTATGTTGGCCTTCATATCAAGAGGGTTTGAGTAGAGGAACAAGGATACCTTACTGCAGCTGTACAGGGCCTTGGTGAGACCCCACCTGGAGTATTGTGTGCAGTTTTGGTCACCTTATCTAAGGAAGGATGTTCTTGCAATGGAGGGAGTGCAGAGGCGATTCACCAGGCTGATACCTGGAATGGCAGGAATGACTGATGAGGAAAGATTGCACAAATTGGGATTGTACTCGCCGGAGTTTAGAGGATTGAGAGGGGATCTCATAGAGACATATCAAATTCTGGCAGGACTGGACAGAATGGATGCAGATGGGATGTTTCCAAGGATGGGAAAATCCAGAACCCGGGGCCATGGTTTGAGAATAATAGGCAAACCATTTAGGACCGAGATGAGGAGGAATTTCTTGACCCAGAGGGGGGTGAATCTGTGGAATTCATTGCCACAGAGGGCAGTAGAGGCAGGTTCATTAAATCTATTTGAGGGAATTAGATCTATTTCTTCAGTTTAAGGGTATTAAAGGTTACGGAGAGAAGGCGGGGACGGGGTCAGCCATGATCTCGTTGAATGGCGGAGCAGGCTCGAAGGGTCGAATGACCTACTCCTGCTCCTATCTTCTATGTTTCTTTGTTTCTATGTTTCTATGTAAGGAAGGTTACGTTTGTTTAGATCGGCCACATCATCATGGGGCTGAAGGGCCTGTATTGGGCTGTAATGTTCCATGATAAGTACACAAGACAGTAACAAGTAATGAACCAGTAATGCTTCATAATTCAGTAAAAACCCCTGGTATTCGGCACCTCTGGTGATTGGTAGATGCCGGATAAGTGAATTCCCGGTTACTTGAGATTGCATGCTGGATGATTGATGAACCAATTTTAAACTTTCATATATTTTACCTATTTATATTTCGTGATTTTTTTTGGGGGGCTGGTAACTTGAATTCCGAATAATGGGGATTTCACTGCATTAAAGCAATAATACCAAAGCTCGCACAGAAACATAAATTGTGCTGGTGTCAGGTGAAAATAATTTCAGATCAATGATCAGAAGTTACATAGGGGGTCAGCTTTATCCTGCAATGGAAAGAGGTGGGGGTGGGAGTGGGCTGCCCCAGAAGCTCTGGCCCTGCGCCAGTAAATGCTGTTGTTTCTCCTTCCAGTTCTTCTTGATAATCCTGGTGATCTTCCTCGCACAGCTCGTGGCCGCTGTCATTATCCTGGTATTTTCTGCTATGGTAAGCTTAGTTTGAAATGAAAGATTCACTGATACTGAAATGATAACCGCCAGGATGGCGTCTATTTCAGACACGCGCAATAACATTGACTAAGTCTAAAACATACTGATGTTGATCAGAGGGGCATGTGTTGAGTGAGTTGTTCCTGCTAATAGTAACATTATATAAGAATGAAATATGCATGATATACTTTGACTTCTGCCTGGCATATGGCAAAGAGTCACCATTAGCATGGCCCGGCGGCGCCCCTAACAATGAGAGAAAGAAAAGCAAAGGGGAGTCCCTTCGCAGACACTGAATGTCTGTGGATTCACCTCCAGCCCTCCCACGGCTTCTGCAGCCCAACGGATTCCTGTTCAAACCCTCGGTAACCCGAGCTCCAGATCCAAACCTCCGACGTCCTCAGTACTCTCTCGAATGCTGGTTTCTGATACCTGGTTCCCATGAGCCAGTCTCCGGCAGCCCCCAACCCGTGTGAGTGCACCAGCTGTTGTGGTCACCCTCTGTAACATGATCGATAGTACTCAGAGACCACTTTTATTAGCTTACAACTGAAGGCCAGATGCAACCAGATGAAGCAGTGTTTTTTTGGAACACGGTGGACACCCATACACTCACAATACCACTGCCTATCATCATCATGTACAGACATAAAACAAAGATATGTAAATATTCTGGAATAATTCATTTGTTTCATTCATAAATGGACCATTCATGAAATATAGACAATAGACAATAGACAATAGGAGCTGGAGTAGGCCATTTGGCCCATCAGGCCAGCACCGCCATTTTAGATCATGGCTGATCATTACCATCAGTACCCCTTTCCAGCCTTATCCCTATAACCCTTAACTCCGTTACCCACAAGAGTCTTATCTAACTCTCTTTTGAACATAGTCAGCGAATCCGCCTCTACCACCCTCTGTGGCAGAGCATTCCACAGATTCACACTTCTCTGGGTAAAAAAATGCTTTTTCATCTCCGTCCTAAAGGGCCTACCCTGTATTCTTAAACTATGCCCTATAGTCCTCGTCTCCCCCATCATTGGGAACAAGTAATCCGACTTCACCCTGTCTATCCCCCTGATGATTTTGTATACCTCAATCATGTCCCCCCTCATCCTTCTAAACTCCAATGGATACAAGTCCAGTTTTTCTAGCCTTGCTGCATATGACAACCCTGCCATCCCTGGAACTAACCTTGTAAATCTGCGCTGCACACCCTCTATAGCTAGTATGTCCTTCCTCAAGTTTGGAGACCAGAACTGGACGCAATACTCCAGGTGGGGTCTCACCAGGGCCCTGTATAACTGCAGAAGGGCGTCTCTGTTCCTATACTCCAATCCCCTCTTTATGAAAGCCAACATTCCATTTGCCTTCTTCACAGCTTTCTGAACCTGCATGCTACCCTTCAGTGACCGGTGAACAAGTACACCCAGATCCATTTGCACTTCCCCACTCCCTAGCTTGTCTCCATTTAAATAATACTCACCTTTCCTATTACTTCCCCCAAAATGAATAACCTCACATTTGTTCACATTGAAATTCATCTTCCATTTAGCCGCCCACTCCTCCAGCCTGTCCAAGTCCCTCTGCATTTTCCTTACCTCCTCCTCACACCCCACACTACCACCCAGTTTAGTGTCATCTGCAAATTTGCTCATGTTATTTATAATCCCCTCATCCAAATCATTAACATAAATTACAAACAACTGAGGACCCAACACCGATCCCTGAGGCACTCCACTCGTCACAGCCTGCCATTCTGAAAAAGACCCATTTACTCCAACCCTTTGTTTCCTATCTCTTAACCAATTTCCTATCCATGTCAGCACCTTACCTCCAATACCATGCTCCCTGATCTTGCCCACTAGACTCCCGTGCGGTACCTTATCAAAGGCCTTCTAGAAGTCCAAATACACCACATCCACTGGCTCTCCCGAGTCCACCTTCTTTGTCACATCCTCAAAAAATTCCAGAAGGTTAGTCAAGCATGACTTACCCTTAAGGAATCCATGCTGACTAGCCCTTATACTATTATTACTGACTAAGTGTTCTGCTATTTCTCCTTTTATGATGGACTCCAATATCTTCCCCACTACTGATGTCAGGCTAACCGGTCTATAATTTCCTGTTTTCTCCCTCCCTCCTTTCTTAATAAGCGGCACCACATCAGCCACTCTCCAATCCTCAGGGACCTCCCCGGAATATATGGAACTTTGGAAAATGTCGACCAGTGCCTCCACAATTTCCATAGCCACCTCTTTAAGCACCCTAGGATGCAGCCCATCAGGCCCTGGGGATTTATCAGCCCTCAGTCCCAACAATTTACTCATAACCTCCTGCTTCTGGATCCGGATATCCATTAGATCCCCTACCTCCCCAGTAAAGTTCCCCAAGTCTCTTGGTACCGCATGACCACTACCCCCTAACTGACTATAACCTATATCCTCCTTGGTGAAGACAGTTGCAAAGTATTTGTTAAATACCTCTGCCATCTCCTTGTTTCCGGTAATAATTTCACCCTTGCCCATTTTCAAAGGGCCAATTTTAGACCGAACCAATTTCTTCCTCTTCACATACTTAAAAAAGCTTATGCTATCCTCCGCAATATTATTTGCTAATTTCCTCTCGTACTTCATTTTCCCGTCTCTTATGGCTTTCTTAGTTACCCTCTGATGTTCTTTGAAGGTTTCCCAATCCTCTAATTTCCCACTCCGCTTTGCTATCTTATAATTACTCCCTTTGGACTTGATAATGCACTTGATTTCCTTAGTTAGCCAGGGCTGCCATTTGCATCTCCTAGAGCCTTTCCTCCACTTTGGAATAAATTTGTCCTGAATCCTGTGAAAAATGTCCATAAAAACCTGCCATTTTTCCCCAGTTGTCCTCCCAGCTAGTGTATCTTCCCATTTTATTTTGGATAGCTCCTCCCTCATAGCTGCAAAATTCCCTTTATTTAACTGAAGTACAGATGCTTCCGACTTCCTTTCCATTTCCCTTTCTAATTGCAGCTTAAAAGTAACCATACCATGGTCACTATTCCCTAATGGCTCCCCTACATCAAGGTCACTTATTAAGTCTGCGTCGCTGCACAGCACCCAGTCCAGAATCGACTTCCCCCTGGTAGGTTCCTCCACTAGCTGTTCCAAGAAAGTATCTCGTAGACATTCTATAAACTCGCTCTCTTGTGTTCCTGCCCCCGTCTGATTATCCCAGTCCACCTTCATGTTGAAGTCCCCCATAACTACCGTATTGCTACCACTTTGACATGCCACTCTTAATTCCTGATTTATACTACTACCGATATCTGAGCTACTTTTCGGAGGCCTGTAAATGACCCCCATTATATTCCTCTTGCCCTTGCAATTTCTTAATTCAATCCAAACAGACTCTACCTCACCTGTTTCAATGTCCTTCCTTTCAAACGCCTGAATCTCATTTCTTACCAACAGAGCTACCCCACCTCCTCTTCTTAACTTTCTGTCCTTTCTAAAGGACGTGTACCCTGGAACATTTATTTCCCAATCCTGCCCTTCCCGCAGCCATGTCTCCATTATTCCGACAATGTCATAACCTCCCATCGCCATTTGCGCCTCAAGCTCATCCATTTTATTCCTTACACTCCTTGCATTCATACACAATACCTTTATGCCATACCTCCTTTCTCCCTCCACCTTGGTTCTTGGTGCATTCGTTCTTATTCTCCTATCACTTTTAGCTCCCTTATTCCTTATTGTTTCACCGTCTATCGGAACCACCCCTATATTCTCTCTCCTATCTACTTCCCTATCAGTCCTGTTCCCTTCCCCCTGCCAAATTAGTTTAAATCAGCTCCGACAGCTTTATTAAACCTAACTGCCAGTATATTGGCCCCCTTCGCATTCAGGTGTAAACCATCCCTCCTGTATCTACCAAGCCTGAATTTCATGGTTAATTCTATAATGAAGGAACTAGTCTTTGTAAGTTGTGATACTGGTAATGCTCACGGCTTTGATTTAAATTTAAATTAGAGATACAGCAGAGTAACAGGCCCTTCTGGCCCACGAGCCCATGCTGCCCAATTTGAGCCCAATTAATCCCCGGTATGTTACAAAGAATGGGAGGAGACCAGAGCTCCCTCCTCACACTGGGGGAAACCCACGCAGACACGAGGAGAATGTGTAAACTCCATGCAGACCGTGCCGCCCTCTCAGTTGAAAATCATTTCTTGGTGTTTTCCAGGCTGACATCTTTTTGAGCTATATGAAGGCCTGGTTCCTGAACTTTCTTCAAAACGAATATCATAAAGATATGTCGATCTTCAATGCATTTGATGCAGTGATGATTCAGGTAAACAAAAGACAAGAGTATAAATAAAAAAATAAGCAGGCGCGCGTGCGCATGCGCGCACACACACACACACACACACACACACACACACACACACACACACACACACACACACACACACACACACACACACACACACACACACACACTCTCACGCTGTGCCATAATATTGTCCCATTCTCCAGTGAGCTTGAGGAAGATTTTCATGTTGGCGCTTGCAGCATGCCATACCAGTTCAATGCATCCTTCATAATTCCTTGAGCCTTTGGATAAAGCTGTAGTTTCCATCTCAATTTTGTGAGGAACAGAACAGCTGGGCCGTTTACTTGTAGCCCAGTTACATTACAATATGAACGAGGTAAAACACGCAAGTCTGCAGACACCATGGTTGAAGTGAAGGCACGATGTTGGAGAAACTCAGCAGGTCAAGCAGTAGCAAAGATAAAAATACAGAACCTTCATCAAGGTATGGAAAATGTAGGCAGGCGCCCGAATTAAAAAGCTATAACTTTATAATAAAATATAAACATTGAACAATATAGGCACTTCGATCCTTGATGTGGTGCCAACCCATATATTCCTTCCTAAAAAAAGTCCTAAACCCTCCCTACCCTGTAACCCTCTATTTTTCTTCCATCCATGTGTCTAAGCGTCTCTTAAATGCCCCTAATGTTTCAGCCTCCAACACTAACCCTGGCAAGGCTTTCCAGGCTCCCACAACTCTGTGTCAAAAAAAAAACATACCCCTGATGTCTCCCCTAAACTTCCCTCCCTTCACTTTGTACAGACGTCCTCTGGTGTTTGCTGATCCTTCCCTGGGAAACAAGTGCTAGTTGTCCACCTTTGATCTATACCTCTCATAATCATGTAGACCTCTAATAAGTCTCCCCTCATCCTTCTACACTCCAATGAGAAAAGTCCCAGCTCTGCTAAACTTGCCTCATAAGACTTGTTTCCCGATCCAAAAAGTTACAATTTAACTTTTAAAGGATTAATACGTCCTTCAGGGCATCACAGTTTTTGTGAATGAGCATTCAGGAGTTAATATCCAGAGATGTGAACTAGGTCATTTGCAGGACAGCACAGTCTGCACAATCAAGGATGCACATTGGACACGTGTCTACAGAAACAAATTGGAATTCTTACATAATAAAAAACTGACAGCTTATCGTTTTAAACTCTCCTGCAGTCTGATACTTCTTTGGAAACCTTAGGAAATGGAAAAGTGAACTAATTATTCAATTATTTTATCTTTCCAGTTTAAATGCTGTGGCATAGATGGATACATTGATTTCACAAACTCGGATTATGTGAATGAAACAGGTTTCTATCCCAGTGCATGCTGCCAATCACTAATTCATTGCAAGCAACCTGCTGAGATACCGGTAATGTATGTGTTTCTAAATCTTGTACATTGACACCTCACTATTTATGGATATATTCATTTGCTAAAAAAAAATCTGTCCAACTTCCAAAGTCCTCAGTTGGTTAAAGCAGTGAAAAATAGAGCCATTATCATCAATTATGATCATCATATTCTTATTGCTCTATTTGGGGAGGTCTGGGCCTGACGTCCCGCTCACCTAGGGAAATACATTGCCTCTCCTTTCTCTGTGTAGTAATCACTGCGAGGCCGCATCTGTAGCAGCACTTCCTCGTCGGTGTCCCCCCCCCCACCCCACATTTTTGGTGAGCTTTCTACGTCACGGCGCGACCGAGCGTCCGGCGGTATAACTGGACGGGTGGGCTGGGCTCATTAGCCTTGGCAGCCAGCCTGAGAGATGGAAAACTCTGATTTCAAACCCGGGCAGATGGGGCTCAGCCTAGGAGAAGGACACTCCGACGTAACACCTATGTCCCGAGGACTTGGTTGTCAACGTCTCAGCAGATAAACCCCGGGTGTAAAGGGTGGGGCCTGTTTCGCGCACACTGCACTCCACCTAAAAAAATCCATTGTGCAGGATCAAAGGTCATGCCCTTGTAGCTGCTGTATATACTACTGTGCCTGCCCATTGATGACTCGCTGGCCATAAAGGTCAATCTCCCTCCCTGTATCCATTCACACATGGAGTTGGGCCAATCTAGAGCGTATAAGTCTGACCCACATTGGCTTGGTCAGCCAACAGCAAACGTGGACAAGAATTGGTCTGAACCCAGATTATGCACTTACTGATGCCCTGCTCTAAAGGAGCTACGGGGAATTGAACCCAGCACCCTCTGTTTCCTGGGCAGCTGCTTTCCCATGTAAACCATGGTGCTGGTTCACTCATGTACAACATAGCTCTGAAGTTCTCTGCTCAATCTCAAGATCTACCAAATTGGTTGAATTCACCCACACTGAGGAAAATACATGAAATTATGTAACCACTTTTATGACCTTAATGTTTCGTCCATTATTTGATGTGAGATAAAACAAGACAATTTAACTTTACACCGACAAGCCCCACAAGACCAAAATCTAATGATGGCATTAATCTGGCTTATGCTGTTAATAAATAATAATTGTAGACCAGTATCATTTGATCTTTAGATCCACCAACAACAACTTTAATTACTCTTTTTTATGCCCAAAATTGCATATTTTCCATATACCCCGTGTAAAGTTTGACCCTCCAACCCCATTTTTGGCCCCAGCTGCCCACTCATCTGAACTCCAGATGTCCTGACCACAGATCCTCACTCTGGCCGCCTGCCCCCCTGAGGTCCCTATGTCCCATCTGCCCACTCATCCGAGGTCCCAACCCCCCAACTGTGGACCTTTGCTCTCGCTGCCTACCCACCTGAGCTGCCTACGACCCATCTGCCCACCCATCCGAGCTCCCAGTGCCCCAACTGTAGATTCTTACCCTCGCTGCCTGCCCATCTGAGCTCCCTACGACCCAACTGGCCACCCACCCAAGCTCTCAATGCCCTGACTGCAGATCCTTGCACCGGCCACCTGCCCATCTGAGCTCCCGACGCCCTGACTACAAAATCTCACCTTGGCCATCCATCCTGACACCCCGAACTTGGACGTACCCCCTCGTTCCTGTCATCCAAGCTCCCGACACCTTGAATGACGCAGGTCAAAAGTAGTATCCATGTAAAAGTTGACACCTCACATTTGACCTGAAAAATTGATCCTTAAATCTCGACTAACACTTATGGTACTTAATGTCTCATCTGCAACATGTCACCAACATGCAGTGTCACAATGGAGCTCATCCCCCCACCCCCAATATGAATCAATGTCAAGAGTGCTCCTATCATCTGAGGCTTTATTCAAGGAAGAAGCAACTGGCTATCCTCCCTGGACCTGATCATTGGGCCTCACTGGAACCGCACTTGTATGGACAAAAGACAGAACCGATCAGGATATCTTCTACACTAACACTGACTTGTCAACTAGCCAGCAGAATTTCAAGTTTATTTTATCATCCGATTGCACAAGTACAACCCAACAAAACAGTGTTCTCCAGCCCTCAGTGCAAAACCTTCAGACACACATACAGACGTAACGCACATACGGACAAATGCAGAGTATTTATAGACACATATTAAAATAAATAAATAATAGAGTTGGAAGTGTTTGTAAGAGCAGTGCATTCATCGTAAGACATAGGAGCAGCAGTAGGCCATCCGGCCCACCAAGCATGTCAGAGAATCGAAGTTGTCCTTCATTATAGCCTCTGCACCCCCACCCTCAGACAGGGGCGATGGGTCCAAGACATTAGCGGTAGATTGTTGTTGAGCCTCTGTTTTGTTGCTTTTAGGGTTGTTATCAGATAATCCTGATGTTTCTGAAGAAGAATACTATAATACTTGCTGCAATTGCACTGGTGGTCGCCGTGCTTGAGGTAACGTACCGTACACTCAATGTGAACGTGGGTGATGGAATGTAGCTAAGAGTGTTAAATTATGGGAAGACTGATCAACCTTATATTCTCTTAAAGACCAAAAGGAAGTAGGTGACCTACAGGTAAATTAATAAATGTTATTACTAAGACAGATGAAAGGGAATTATTTTGATTTAAGTGAAGGCAAGATTAAGAACTTTGAAAATATCTCAGACTGACATTATATTTCATCTTCCATGCCTTGTGATTTATTGACTATTGGTGAGTAATTTAACAATAATAAGCTTCAAATGTCACAGCCATGAGGAAATTCAAAATGAAACCCTTTCCCACTGGCACCTTGTCCCAGGAATTAACATGGAATTAACCGGTTAAGGGTCCAGTGGAAAAGGAAAACAATCAGCATGCCGGTGTCAAATCACGCCGGGGATTGACGGCCTCGACCCTTACTCCTATTCCTGGCATCAGCTGACATCAGCGGGCCGATTAAACCAATGGAAAAAGGACAACTTCCATCCATTCCATTCGAAGGAAGACTCTCTGATCCCCAGGGATGAGCTGTGCTCAGTGTAAAAGCAGTCAGGTTAAAGGTGGCCCAGTGGAAACAGCACAAACAGCTCCCTGTCCTGGGACACTCCACACCCATTTCACTAGGTGATGCACGATCAATTGCACAAAGGGTGAAGTAATCGAAACTGAAGGCTTTTATTTGGAAGAGATGGGCAGCATCCCTGTATTGTTCACTCATGCTGACCTGGACTCGAGCTGGGGGCCAGCTTGTGGCATGACAGCCTTGATGGGGAAGAAATGTCACGAGGCAGCCAGCGAGAGCAGGGTCAACCAGGACAGGTCATGTAATTTACGTACAACGAATATGTATCGTAGTGGTTTCACCACAGTGGGATGCCAGTGGGAAAAGGGCCATAGAATTGGTGATGTAACTGTTGTCACTTCAATAACTGATAGGTCTTTGAAACCTCCATTGTCAGGCAGGAATCAATGACTTCAACATCCCATCATTTATTTTTGTGTGTTTAAAAATTAAATGCACTACGTTCAATGGTTCAACTTACGATTTTTCGAAGTTACGATGGTTCGCTAATGATACGGATTCGGTAATATCCGTACTTCGATTGTTGAATTTCGATCTGTTCCCATGCTTTGGATATAGGCTGTGAGCTACGGTAAGTGGTCTGAACACATTTGAGGTAGGCTAGGCTAGGATGTTCGGGCAGTATTCTTTCCCGGCTTATGATTTCTCCACTTGCGATGGGTTTTATTGGAATGTAATCCCATCGTAAGTTGTGGAGCAGCTGTACATGATCAAGGAAGCCTGAAAAAAAATCCCATTGTATTAATTTCAGCCAACACCTAATATTTCTCAGTGGACCATCAAGCTGAAAGGACTGATCTGTAATAGACAGGAGAGAACTGAAATTAATGTTTAAGATGCATCTCATCAATGTTTGCATTTTTATTTTCTCTTGTAGAGAAGTTAAAAGAAATATGGATGGCCTTAACCTCCTTTTTCTCTAATTTTTCAGATGGGGGCAATGGTATCATCCATGATATTATACTGTCAGGTCAACAAGCAGAAAACTGTTGCATAAAAGTGGAGAAAAATGTGCTTCCAGCACCATTTTAATGATTGTTTCTTTCTTTTGATTGTAAAGGGTGATTATAGTGAATAAATAAAAAGCTTTTCAATAACTGTCGATCATGGAGCATTTACAAAGGGTATCGGTGAGAGAGAAATGTGACTCTTTACAACTATCATCCCACCATTCCCACTGCTCGGTCAACAGCTGCAGTCCCGAATTGCCTCTACCCTCCCCCACCCCGTGACTGGTCTCTCCTGTTCCGCCCAGCCAGCTGCCTCTTCCTCTGCCCCACCTCAGCCATCTCTAATAATTCCCCAAGCTCAATATTGGGGCCAGAAACGGTCCTTGGTGGACATTGACGGCTTTTTTTTTAAACACGTTTTTGAAAAAAAAATTGTCGCTGCAGCCTATACACATTTTCCTACAGGCTGGCTTAGCCCAGGATTAGGAGTGGGACAAGGGAATTTGTTTTTCAAAAGGTTTGCTTCCCGAAAAAGAAAATTATGATAGACAACTTCAATCTGAACACAAAGATAATTTCAGATTTGCTGCATCATGTAGGAAGATGGGGAAACATTAAATGAGCTTTGATTGAATTTATCATCTTTATCGCATAATGACGCTGACACATTGCGTTAGTTCAACTGAGCTAAAAATGCTTTGCCGCTGATTTTCATTTGCACTCACCATCTGATGCCTCTCTTGTCAATGTTCAACAATAGTGGTCCGGCACTGATGGATCCCAATGGCCCCGATCCCGCTTTTCCATGGTCACGGTGTCCCGGTGAAACCTTTCACCGTGTTCGTCACTGACGGCACCAAGATCAGCAGGGAAGATGTCCAAGTGCAAATGCAGAAAATGAATCTTCAACAACACGTTGCACTTCATGGTTTTGTCTACTTGAAGCAGACTTAAAATATGACAGGGAATCACAAAAATAGGTTATATCTAAAAAACAGTGCGTGATAGGAAAGTTTTAAGGTGATTTTCATGATCAGCGGCCCAAAGTCCATAAAATACACCGAAAAGTGTAATTTGTCCCGACACATCTCCATCGGGCACACAAAACTCAAAACGGTCAACCAGTTTACCTATCTCGGCTGCACCATATCATCAGATGCAAGGATCGACAATGAGATAGACAACAGACTCGCCAAGGCAAATAGCGCCTTTGGAAGACTACACAAAAGAGTCTGGAAAAACAACCAACTGAAAAACCTCACAAAGATAAGCGTATACAGAGCCGTTGTCATACCCACACTCCTGTTCGGCTCCGAATCATGGGTCCTCTACCGGCATCACCTACGGCTCCTAGAACGCTTCCACCAGCGTTGTCTCCGCTCCATCCTCAACATCCATTGGAGCGCTTTCATCCCTAATGTCGAAGTACTTGAGATGGCAGAGGTCGACAGCATCGAGTCCACGCTGCTGAAGATCCAGCTGCGCTGGGTGGGTCACGTCTCCAGAATGGAGGACCATCGCCTTCCCAAGATCGTGTTGTATGGCGAGCTCTCCACTGGCCACCGTAACAGAGGTGCACCAAAGAAAAGGTACAAGGACTGCCTAAAGAAATCTCTTGGTGCCTGCCACATTGACCACCGCCAGTGGGCTGATATCGCCTCAAACCGTGCATCTTGGCGCCTCACAGTTTGGCGGGCAGCAACCTCCTTTGAAGAAGACCGCAGAGCCCACCTCACTGACAAAAGGCAAAGGAGGAAAAACCCAACACCCAACCCCAACCAACCAATTTTCCCCTGCAGCCGCTGCAACCGTGTCTGCCTGTCCCGCATCGGACTTGTCAGCCACAAAGGAGCCTGCAGCTGACGTGGACTTTTAACCCTCCATAAATCTTCGTCCGCGAAGCCAAGCCAAAGAAAGAAAATGATGTGGCTCTAAATAATGTAAACTAAGGCTAAAATCTGGAGGAGAAATTATCAATGAAAATCTTTCTTAAAAAATAAATGACTGTCATGAGATGAAATGGAAACAATTAAACAAGAATTATTCTCCAAATAATAACATCAATGAGTTGGTTTCTGGGGGGGCGGGGCTTGGACGGCGTGAGGGGGGGCGGGGCCGGCGCACTCGCTCGCTCCTTTTGAAACGGCGGGGGGTTCGATTCCCGTTAACTCCCCTCGCTCGACAACAACAACAACAACAACTCCGCAAGTCCCAGACTCGATTCCATTTGCTTCCTGTCTCCTTGCACCCAAGTGGTGGCATCTCATTATCAACCCCGTGGATTAAAAATTCGTTCATTCCACCTGCTCTGCTCAAGTTTCTCCTGCATTGCCAGAATGGAAGAGAAGGTAATGATGGAAAGAGAAACTAATTTGCACTGAGAGAGAGAGAGAGAGAGAGATGGGTCCTTCATTGTGCAACTTCAGCCACATATGGTACCAGCCAAGTATCCCAATGCAAGTCCAGCAGTTAGATTATCATTGCCCTTTTGAGGGGGTTGAGTGCTGATTTTCCACTTGCCCCCCCCCCCCCCCTCCCATTCCCTTCCCCTTTCTGCATTTCTAACACACCAGAAATGACAAATTCTGGGCCAGCCTTTTGCAGGTGACCCATAGAAACATTCAGGCTTCTCTGGGATTTCGGGGTTGAAGTGGGCTCTTTGCCTTCTGTTGAAACTTCTTAGCCTTTCGATTCAAGAGTTTGAGGAGCCCATCTTATTGGCATTTAGCTTGCCGACAAATTGCGCCGTTCATTATTTTAGGAGGCAGCCAATCCACGAGGGAGTCTAGGATCAAATACTTTCCCTGTCAGGTAAAAGATTAACAATTCTCCTTCTTAATGAGAGGCAAAAGTAGAATAGTCTGAAATGGATTACCTCAGTAATTGCCCAATAATTGATCTCTCTGCTCTGGCATTTGTGCTCTTCTCCTCTCTGAACGTGAGTGACAACTTGCCGGGCAGCTCGCAGAAGAACCTTTCCCCGCCGTGTTCGGTAATTTCGACAAATAAATGGCAGCGCCCAAGATTGTCCGATCTTGGAAGCTAAGCAGGCTCAGGACTTGGGGGGGGGGGGGGGGACCGCCTAGGAGCACCAGGTGCTCTGGGTTTCCGTGAGGGACGCTGGGCAAAGGGGTTGTGGTGATAGGTTTCCTCCATTGTCTATAGTTATCATTGTCGGTTGTATATGTACATGGTGCTGGCCCGCCCACGGATGAATCATACCCTATGACTCCTCCCCTGTGGTCCAGGGCCATAAAGGTCGAGCCACCACTTCCTTGCCGCCAATTCCTATCCAGGGATCCGAGCCAGCAAGGTTCTTCTGTGTATTAGACCTTATCGTTTCCTCAGCTTGGTTAGTGCCTGACTCTTACGTTAAAGAATTTCATGTAGGTTATATTCTAAACGTAGGATTACATGACAATAACGGAACCTTTACCTTGACTTTTTCAACCTAAATTTAAATCTCTGGTGTTCCCCATTGATTTCTCTGTCCCACTGTTTTTCCTTTGGTGACATCTGCATGACCATTGGTGACAGATTAGAGTAAGGAATAGAACCCAATTTTCTAAGCATGTTGTATACATGAATAAAATGTGATTATTCTCTAATTTTCTTTTCATTTGTTTTAATTAGACAGAGAAAGTGGAAAACAAGAAGTCACGTGCCAGCAGTGTTTTCTTTTGTATAAAATTATTAATGATTGCAATCAATACTATTATATCAGTAAGTCATTAAAGATATCTATGTTTTCGGTCATTGTTAATGACCTTTTGCATTAAAAAGTACCAGCTGAGAAGCAATCTCCAGGAGAAGGGGCAAAGGCAACTTGAAACCAGTTGCTCCGGGCAGATGGGACTCATTAACCACGGATGGTAACTCATCTAGGAGAGGGAAAACTTTGATTTTAGATCTCCGCTGCTTTGTGGTTTATACCCGCTCACAGGGAAAGGTTTTGGGAGCAAACCCCAGGGAAAAATCCGGTCAGAGTCCTGAAGGCAGCTGACTGCTCTATCCGGCACTGGCACGGCAACTCCTGTGATGCTGCTGGCACCAAACTGAATCCACTTTTGTCGTTCCTTTGGACCTGGCATTAGTATGGAGGGGGGGGGGGGTCCCACTTCATGGGCAACAGATGGATCTCCATATCAACTCTGCCCTGGCTTGTGCTCTGGAGAGGCCACTCCAGCTTCGCTTTGGACACAGTACAATGCTATTGCAGCGCCAGTGACCCAAGTTTGTTCTGCTGGATGCTCTGGGTTTCACCCACATTCCAAATAAGTTCCAGGGTTGTAGTTTCATTGGGTGTAATTGAATGGAATGGGCTTGTGTGCACTGAAATTCATCTTTGCAAGAAGATAGATTTCAGATTTATTGTCAGAGTACATACAGCCCCGAGATTCATACTCCTGTGGGTGAGGCAGAATGACCACTTATTGGTAGTGCAAAAAAATAAACTGTACTCAACGTACACATATAAACAAATAAAGAAATGTAAACAAACTGACTGTGCAATACAGAAAGGAGAAAAAAATCAATAAAATGTCAAAGTACGAGTCCTTAAATGAGTCCCTAATTGAGTTTGTTGTTGAGGGGTCTGATGGTGGAGGGGGAGCAGCTGTTCCTGAACCTGGTGGTGCAAGACTTGAGGCTCCTACACCTCTTTCCTGATGGCAGCAGTGAGAACAGAGCGTGTGCTGGGTGGTGGGGATCCCTGATGATTGCTGATGTTCTCCAACGGCAGCGTTCCCTAGAGATGTTCTCGATGGTGTGGGTGGGAGCGGGGGTTCTTCTCTGTGATGTCCTGGGCTGTGTCCATTACCATCTGCAGGGCTTTCCACTCAGGGGTGTTGGTGTTTCCATACCAGATCATGATGCAGCCGGACAGCACGCTTTCCACAACTCATCTATAGATGATTTTCCAGGGTTCCTGGTGTCAATCCAAACCTCCGTAAACTCCTGAGGAAGTAGGGGTGCTTTCTTTATGATGCTATTAGTGTGTTGGGCCTAGGCAAAATCCCTGAGATAGTGATTCCCAAGAACCTCTGCAGAAGCATTATGTTGAACAAGACTGCAATGTCAAAATATTTGTTCCAGGTGGCTGGTTTGGTACTTCTTGGGTTCGGAGTCTGGATGATGGTTCATGGATATTCTATCCTACAAATCCTGGGGATCCGTGCAGGGCACTTGCTGAATGTGAGCTACTTCTGTGTTGTAGCAGGGTGCATCCTAGCCCTGCTCGGCATCTTCGGATGTTGTGGTACCATCAAGGAGAGCAAGATAAAATTGATGTTGGTAAGTTAATAATGCTGCTGTTCATAGAAACCTTTGATGTGGAAACAGTTTTGTAATGCCTAGAAGATGATCAAGTTCAAGTTTGTATACAACCAGACAAAACAGTGTTTCTCCTGACCACAATGCACACAGACACACACACAATACACAGTATATAATAATCACATGTATACATAAAGGTATAGTATAGAATGCAATATCCATCTATCTATCTATCTATATATATATATATATATATATATATATATTGTATCTGTATATATCTGTGTATGTGTCTAGCTACATACACACACACCCTAACACACCCACCCCCCACACACACTCCCACACATACACACACACAATATGTATATATATGTGTGTGAATTTTGTTACATACACAACAGCAATAGAAATGAGCCCAGATGGTGTTATACTTAAAATAATATTTTTAATTATTAATTAACAATTATATAACACCTAATGTAATTTAATGAATTTATCTAAACTTCACTAAATTTATATACAATTATCTAACTTAAAACTTTAACTATGTATGAATGTATTGGTGCGTGTGCGTGTGTGTAATACCCCAGGCCACTACAGCTTAAGGCTCAATTCTGGGAAAACAGTTCCAAATTCAAAATTCAGAAATTTAGTGATGACACATGGGCTTGAGATTAATGCGACTCGCAGGCTTTAGATGGTTGAGGCCCGCAGGCCTTAAATGAATGGTGCGACATGTAGGCCTTAGATGAAGTTAGCAGTTTCTGAAGTGGGTGTGTGGTGCGCTGTTAGACAGAATCAGACACACACAAGGTAAAGACTGAACAACAGGCTTTAATCCACAAAAACTTCCGCAGAGCCAGGCTGGCTGTGGCTGCAGCAACTCAGTGTGAGGCGTCGGGAGGCCGGCACAGGCATATCCCGGAAGGTGATTGACACCTGACTGGTAGGGGCTTGATCCATTCAGACCAACTGATTGGCAGCCGGCCAGGTGTTGTCCTGTCCCCTTACACTCCTGCAGGTACAGAGGCTGCCGCCTGCAGAAGGCCGGTGGTGTACCACCGCAGGGTGAAAAAGAATGAGGGTAAGAGAAGGATGACCTGGTTGAGATACTTCAGAGAAATGCCCTTTTGGGACCCTTGCTTTCTTCAGAAATTAGAACCCTTTTCGTGGGTCAGTGGAAGTAGAGGGGTCTCTCATTCCTCGGTAAGCAAAAGGAAGAACTCCGGCAGTGTTGTCTATGGCCACACAATGAGGCCAAGTGGGTTTCTCAATCCCACGAAGGAGGTCGAAGAGCTGGTTCTCTTGTGTCACTTCCTTTAAAATGGCCTCCAGCCACTCCTGTGCGTTCAGTCTCAATCTGTTGGTCACATGGTCTCTGCGCCTGGGTTTTGAAAACGCTGCCTTGCTTCTCTTCAACTGTCTGCATTTAGGAAGGCACTGTCCTCAGCCTGCCAGCTCAGTTTCACAGACCCTCCAAATCCTGCAGGCAGGCTGTTAATTCCGTTCTCGTAAAGGGATTGTCCCACACAAATAACATGAACTGAAAAATGGGGGGAGGTACACAGATATTGAAGGAATTTGCTTGGAGACATGATGATGTATTCATCAATCATACAGCCTGTGGAAAGAAGCCTGGCAGCCCAAATTTTGACTTTCCTGTAGCTGCTCCCTCTTGGTGGGGCAAAGGTGGGAGTTCTGAAATTCCGGATGTGGTGCGCTATCGAACAGAAGCAAACACACAAAACAAAGTCTGTTCTACAGGCTTTATTCAACATAAACTTCCACAGAGCTGGCTGTGAGGAGTGCTGTTGCAAGCTCTGAGTGTGTCTTCGAAGGGCCGGATCTGGCTTATATCCCAGAGGGTGATTGACAACTGACCGGGTGGGGCTTGGTCCATTCAGGTCGGCTGATTGACCGCCGGCCAGGTGTTGCCTTGTCCCTGTGCCCTTCTGCAGGTACAGAGGTCGGCCCCTGCAGTAGGCCGGTGGTGTACCACCACACCGGACAATAGTTTTCTCCTCTTCAGGCGAGTCGTGGGTGTGAATCCCACGCAAAGAGCAAACTGCAGAATGTTAATTAGGTGAGACCTTTCAAACTCATCATGAAACAATGTCATTTCAAATAAGAACAAGAAGCTGATAGTGTTAGAAATCCCAGATAGAAATCCTGGAATTAACGCAGGGTAGACAGTGTATGTGGGAGAGATGATGCACCATGGTTACTTCAAAGACTAAGATTTATAGAGAAACTGATTGACAACAGGCCTGTCCGTGCTGGTCGCTTGCCCTGGACTGTGGCACAGTTGCCTTTATTCAGGTGCAGTCAGCAAGGGGCGTGTCCTAACCCAACCAAACATATATACAGAGGTTTACCACAGGAGAAAAGCAAATCCCTAGTTTTATGAAAGGCCATCGACCTGAAATGCTAATTCGGGTTTTCTCTCTCCACAGGTGCTACTTCACTAGGTAGGACCAGCATTTTCTCTCATGCTTTTCCAAATGACCCCCTCTCACTTTCTTTTGAGGATGCTTTCCTTTACTCTTTTTAAAAAATCCAGCATGGACAACCCTGGCACTTTGTTTTACTGCCGCAGATTTGTGCGATTTCCTTTCCAAGTCCTGGAGTTATTAGAACATTGATTTCTTTTACACCAGCACATTCCCACTGCAGGGTGTCCTCATGCCTCTAAATGGCTGGGTGACGTCCATTGGTTAGGAAGAATTCCTTCTCTACAATCGTGACTGTAAGCTCGGGTCTCAGGGGAATCAATCTAGACCACATGATCTGACAAAAACATACGGCGTATTCCCCAAGGGTTACTCCTCCCACATAGCAACATTTTCAATGTTACGGAACTAGACTCAAATTAAATATCTTGGGTATTGTTTTGCTAAGTGGTTATTACTGAATGCGATCACTTCCTGTACTCAGTAATTTAATCTTCCATATTTCTTCTGAAATAAAATGTTAAATCTGCATTTATTGCATAGTGTAGGAACAATAGATTGTAAGAAATCTCTTTTTTAAAATGATTGAATTGATATAGTCATGAAATTAATTAAAATTAACAATGTTCTTTTTTTAAAATTGCAGTTCTTCATTGCCTTATCAGTGATTTTTATTGGAGGAGTAACATGTGCGATCGTCGTTTTGATCTTTAAATCAATTGTAAATATCACTCTTTTGGTTTTAGTCATTAATACAATGTTGTTTTCTTTTATATCATCTATTCCATTGTCCTCTCTGCCATAACGTTAATGTCCTAAAAGCTTTCTCTCTGTTATTCTGTTTATTTCTGAGCTGTCATTTTCAGATCTTTGGGACCTTCACATGGCATCACCAGGATCAAAATAGTGTTCTAATCAGTAACTTGTGAACTGGTTTTGCATTAATTTCTAAGCAACAACATGTAAACATGAATCAAAATCATGACTCTTCTGCAATTGAATTTGATGGATTGATTCTAGTAGAAGCAACGTGCCAACTTTTCTTGATCCTCAACTAATAGAAAGAAAGGCCTGCCCATCAAATCGATGTGTGCGCGCGCACACGCACACACATGCAGACATGTACATACATACATGCGCCCACACATCCACACAAGCATCCACATAAACACTTGCATGCGCACACAGACACACACATACATGTGCATACACACATAAACACTTGTGCACGCACAGACACACATGCACACACACATACGCACATATACATGCACACACATACACACATATAAACACTTGCACACACAGACACATGCATGCTCATACACTTACACACACACATGCAGACATGCATATACACACATACATGTGCCCACACACACACATACATGTGCCCACACACACACACACACACACACACACACACACATGGGCACACACATCCACACAAGCATACACATAAACACTTGCATGCGCACACAGACACACATACATGTGCATACACACATAAACACTTGTGCACGCAGACACACATGCACACACATACGCAAACACACACACGCACATATACATGTACACACATATAAACACTTGCACAGACAGACACATGCATGCACATACACTTACACACACACATACAGACATGCACATACACACATACATGTGCCCACATACACACACACACACACACACACACACACACACACACACACACACACGCACGCACGCACGCGCACACAGACACACATACTCCAACTTTCAACTCACTTAAAGCAAAACTACTTTACTTGTTTAGAACAGTGCCATTTCATTTATTGGATGGGGTTGATCTGAACCCAGAGGAGATCTCCTTCACTAAAACGCCTCTGAAAATATGACTAGGTTTCAATGCAATTTCTAACATAATTTAAGCAAGTGCCAAAAATCCTTTTGCTCAATTTCAGAGGGAATTGGTATTTTCATTCAAACTAGATAAATAGGTTTGAAATTGCAAAAGAATCTCATTTTTGAAAAAGTGAGAGAATTTTTTTGTGAACTTAATTTGCTGAGTGGGTTAACTTATCATAGAGCTGAAATGAAGGAAGTCTTTACAATCTAATTATTTTTTCTTCTTTTTACCATGTGGCAGAAGTGAGTGAAGAGATAAGTTGGCAGATGTGTTATATATTCAGATTTTAATAAGGCCTTTGACATTATTCTCTCTGGAAATTTCATACTAAGGAAAATCAGAAAGAATATAACAATTGAACTCCTGTTCCTCTTTCAAGATTGTGATCACTGTTTTTTTTTAAAGCCTTTATTTCCCAGAAGAGAATTCTGGCTTCTCTTCACAACCCGCCAACTGAATTTGACGTGGAGAAGGTTTCACTGCGAAATCTTCTGCCAAAGTCCACCTTTCAAGCAATGCTGATTTCCATTGGTGGATAAAAGTGATAATTCACAAGCAAAATACTTCCAATTTCACGGCTGGAAGTTTGTGCAGATCCTCTTTCTCCCAGCACAAAGTTGTTAACATTCCAGTTTTATTCCCAAGCTTCTAAAGACTTGGAACACATTTTTAGTCAGGCATTTAAGTTTCCTTCTTCAAGACTTATTCCTTTTTCAGCTCGGGTCTTCCCCCTGCTCTTTGGCATTTCTCCTTTCCTGCTCTTTCTACAGCCACCAGCGTTATTAAAGGGCCTACCTTTTGTCAACATCTTTCTCCTGTAAAAGGGGCAAAACCCTTTCCAAACTCCGCTTCTTTTCTCACGACGCATCGCCACACTCACACAAGAAAAGGAAAACACGAAAGCCTGCAGACGCAGTGATTGAGGTAAAACTGGAGGATCGGGCTTGAGGTATAATTGATGAAGGGCTCAAGCTCGTAACGTTGGCTATCTTTGCTGAATAAAGTACACTGTCTGTCCCGCTGAGCTTCTCCAGCACAAGTCTGGCTCTGTGAAGGCATCGTGAGTTTTTACTGGCTGTGACAGCTGTGGGCATGCAGTGTAACTTTTACTGGTCTAATAATCAAAATGCCTATTTAGTTTTTAATATCATTAAAAGAAAATGTTTAATTATTCTGTGCAGTGGACGTCAAGAATGTACTTTTGGGAAATTAGAATTCATCATCCTTACCCAGTCTACATCTGTATCTGCCTCCGATCCCATATCAATGTAGTTTACACATAAACTACAGGCCACTTTAATAAATAAGGATGCCTATTAAATGCTGCCCTCACACTCTAGAGGTGTAAACAGGAAGAAAGGGCTGCTGACTGGCTTTGTATCTTCCTTAGATTACAGTAGTATTTCAAGAAGAGGCACTTGAATTATTAAAAAATAATTACACTGGATTTGGTGATAAAAACTTCGCAAGTCATGGATGGGATGCTATTATGAAAACAGTAAGTAACAAAGATTTTGCAGCGATGCGCAACTTTGCCGTGGCGAACCGGCCCCGCTTGTTACGCGTGGTCAGCGGGGCAGTCGCAACAAAGACAGTGACGCGCATGCTTATAGTGCTCATGGCGCAGAGCTGCCGGAGCTGTTGGAATCTCTCTTCAACTGTGCCCCTCTCAGGTCTGCACTGCTACAGGACAATAACGGAATCTTGAATCATGTTGGACTGACAGGACGAACCCCCATAAAATGTTACAGAGTCCAGAGGACCCCAAAACCCAGCAGCAATCGATATGCACCACAACACAGGGTTACTTAAACAAAAGTAGTCTTTAATTATAATTGAACAAGAAAGCACAATTAAACTGTAACTTATTACTTAACCTACCTAACTATTTAATCCTGCCTCTAATACTAAGCGCAGGCATGTGTAACGTATATTTAAGATTAGAAAAGTTCTTTGGTTCACAGTTCAATCTCACTGGTTGCAGGCAAATCTTGTTCTGTGCACAGAAGTTAGCATTCACCAGTCTTTGGTGCTTAACAGGCAAATGGTTACCATTCAGGAGGGTTCTTGCTGGTTTTCAGAGAGAGATTCCTTTTCCAGGACATTCCTTCTCAATCAGTCTTGCTGACGAAACTTGTCCCCTTCAGGGTTCTCCAGATGATCCTCTTTCTTTCAGGTCACCTTTCAGACTGCCAATCTCCTCCTTTGACCAGAAAGGCTTGCCAGCTTGTCCTTCTGGAACTGATTTCTGTCTCTCTCCTCTCTGTTTCACACTCTCCCTCTCTGAGTGCAAACTGTTCTCCTCTGCCTGCAAAGATCACATGCTCTCCCTGGCAAACTGTTGTCGATACTTTGTTGCCTCCTGCAAAAAGTATTCTGCAAAAGTCCTGCAAATATTCTGTGTTTTAAAATGTGTGTGTGTGTGTGACGGGTATTGATCAATAGCGCAGTGTCCATTCTGACCATCAAGCATCAATTTACACCAGCCATTGACACCCTTTTCAGCTCAATGCTTATGGGCCCCCTGCCCTGTGAAGCAGCCAAGTTCCGGTTTCTTCCATAAGTCCAGGAGTCGGCTGTCTGGCCCGTCGAGCCTGCTCCGCTATTCAATGAGATCACGGCTGATCTGACAATGGGCTCATCTCCACCCACCTGTCTTTTCCCATATCCATTAGTTCCCCTGCTACGTAAAAATCTATCCAACCTTAAATAGATTTACTGAGGTCACCTCCACTGCTTCAATGGGGAGCGAATTCTACAGATTCACCACCCTCTGGGAAAGGCAGTCCCTCCTCATCTCTGCCCTAAATCTACTCCCCTTATTGTGTGAAAGGAGGCCATTCAGCCAGTCAAGACTGAATTGGTGGATCCAGCTGGTCCCACTTGCCTTCTCTTTTCCTGTAGCCTTGCAAATTCTTACTCCTGGGCTACATCGAGAACACTAATTTCAAAGTCACATTCCAGATCTCTATTCAGCAGTCTTTGACTGGCTCTCCATCTGTGTGAAGAGTTCTCCTCCATTCTTCATCGAGAGGCAGTGTCTAACAAAAGCAGCTTCTATCCTCAAGGACCCCCACCACCCGGGCCGTGCCCTCTTCTCACTGATACCATAAGGAAAGAGGTGCAGGAGCTTGAAGATGAACACATGGTACCAAAAAACCAGCTTCTTCCCCTCCACCATCAGATTTCTGAAGGGACAATGAACCACAGACACCACCTCACTTTTTTTCTCTTCTTTTGCACTATTTAAAAATATATATATACTTAAGGAAATGTAATTTATAGCACCTGCAAAGTGCAACAATTGCTGCAGCAAAATTTTGTGACACATATTCATGACAATTAACCTGATTCTAATTAGAACCATAGAATGCTGCAGTACAGCAAACAGGCCCTTCTGTCCCTCTTGTCTGAGCTAACCACTATTTTGCTAGTCCCACTGACCCTCCCCCCCCCCCGACTCCATATCCTCCAGACCCCTCCCATCCATGTATCTATCCAATCTATTCTTAAAACTCAAGGTCGAGCCCACATTCACCATTCCCATTCCCCACTCACTGAGTGAAGAACTTCTCCCAAATGTTTCCCCTAAACCTCTCCCCTTTCAGCTTAAAACTATGACCCCTCGTATTTATCTCCCCCAATCTAAGTAGAAAAAATCCTACTCATGTCCACTCTGTCTCTACCCCTCATAATCTTGTAAACCTCTATCAAATCTCCCCTCACTCTTCTTTGCTCCAAGGAATAAAGTCCTGACTCAATTCCCAGAGGCCTGGGAATCTTCTCTGCCCTCTTTCATTCTTATTGATATCCTTTCAGTAGCTAGGAATTATTTAATTCTGATCCCCCGAGTCCCCGATACCATCCACAACAGGTAAGAAGAGTCGTCTAAAAGCAAGTTCTTCTTATCGCTTCAGTTCCATTGCTGTGGATTAATGAATTATACGGATTTTGAGGGCTCCAACTATCAAAAACATAAAGGACGCTTGTATCCCAAGAGTTGCTGTCGAAACCCATTTTCTGCTGAATGTGACGGAATATCCACAGGGGCGAATATTATTTATACAAAGGTACGGATTGCTGTGAGCTGCCGGCTCGTAGCGACAGTTAGAATGGTGGGATTTGATAGCCAGGTTTTTTGTTGTTAAATTGTGTGGATAAAACATGGTCATTTTGTGATTTCTATTCACCTTTAGGGCTGTTTTTCTTCTGTGACCACAATGATTGAAAGGAACAGTTCTGTTCTTGGTGGCGTTGCTGTCGGAATTGGTATAATACAGGTAAGGTGCTTTTGCCAGCCTTGTCCTTCTAGCTGGTAGATACAGATGGTTTGGAAGGCGCTATCAAAATGTCGTATCATTTTGAGTTGCCAAGATAAATCAGCTTATTTTCTATCACAACATCAGTCAGTAGTGGAAGCTCAGATGTCAAGTCACCTTTATCGTCCATCCCACGCTCGCACAGTAAAGATGAGATAGCGTATCTCCAGGTCCATGGAGCATATTTACATAAATACAAGTTCAACACATTTAAATGTCAGAAGTCCAGGGTGCACTATCCACAAATGTTCTGGGAATTCAGGAGTCTGATGGCTTGGGGGGGGATAAAACTCTTGTCCAATCTGGATGTAAGGGCCCGGGTGCTGGAGTACCTCCTACCAGATGGCAGAACAGTTTGCATGAGGGGTGTGTGGAATCCTTCACAATATTTATTGCCTTTCACCTGCATCGAGTGTTGTAGACATACTCTATGGTAGGAAAAGAGCCCCCAATTATCTTTTCCGCGGACTTCATTATCCTCCGCAGGGTCTTGTGGTCCAAGATGGTGCTGCTTCCAAACCAGGCGGTGATGCAGTTGCACAGGATGTTCTCGATACATCCTCTGTAGAACGTAGTGAGGATGGGGGGGGGGTGGGAGATGGACTTCCCTCAGGCTTCATAGGGTGGGCTTTCTTGGCTATGGAGTTATTGGCTTCATCATTTTCTCACCATTAACGTAGGGTTGGAAACAAAGGCATCAAGCTCTTGGTGAATCATCCTTGTGTGCAATGCACCTTATCATCAGGAAATCACTCCTAGCAAGCCATGCCCCTGTCATACAACTATAACCCTTCTGCTTGCTTGAAGTACCCTGCAGTCATTTGCCGTAACCAAAATCATGTTCAAATGAGATTGAGCGAGAACCACTTGCCCCTTTTGAACCAATCCTTACTTCAAAGTACGGACTTTGATGGAAGCCTGAAAGATTAAGCAAAGACAGTAGATAGGATGGTAAAGAAAGCTTTTGGCATCTTGGCCTTCATAAATCAAAGTATTGAGTCTAGGAGTTGGGAGGTTATGGTGAAGTTTTATAAGGCATCGTTTAGTCCAAATTTGGAGTATTATGTGGAGTTTTGGTCACCGAACTACAGGAAAGATATCAATAAGACTGAAAGAGTGCAAAGAAGATTTACTAGGATGTTGCCAGTAATCAAGGAACTGAGTTAAAGGGACAGTTTAAACAGATTAGGTTTATTCCCTGGCATGTAGAATAATAACGAGGGGAGATTTGATAGGAGCAGACAAAGAAGATGCAAATAAGATTTTTCCTCTGAGAGTAGGTGAGATACAAACTTGAGGACTTGGGTTAAGGGTGAAAGGGGTTAGGTCTGGGGGAACAAGATGGGGAACTTCTTCACACAGAGAGTGATCAAGCTGCCAGCTGAAGTGGTGAATGTGGGCTCAACTTAAACAGTTAAGAAAAATTTGGACAGGTACTTGGATGGGAGGGGCATGGAGGGCTATGGACTGGGTGCAGGTCAGGGGGACGAGGCAGTGTAATAGTTTGGCACAGATTAGAAGGCCCAAGGGGCCTGTTTCTCTGCTGTGGTTCTATAAAAAGATTAAGCCAACCTAGAGCGTCTGGAATTCCTCTAACAATGAATGCTATTTAGTTGGTAATGGAGAGGTGATTCTGAAGCAAGAGCCCAATTCACAGGAAAATAGTAAAAAGGGACGTTCAGCTTCCAATTTCCAGTTGATTTTGGAAATAAACATTTAGCCCATCGTGGGGTGGCTTGGTTCACATAGGGTTAGTGCTTTGCTGTTACAGAGCCAGTGTCCTGGATTCAAATCCAGCGCTGTCTTTAAGGGGTTTGTGTGCTCTCCCTGTTTCCGCATGGGTTTCCTCCAGGGACTCTGGTTTCCTCCCACCGTTCAGGGTTTTAGGTTAATTGAGGGGTTTGGGTGGCACGGGCTTGTGGGCCTGTAACCGTGCTGTTCACCTAAGTTAAATTTAAATTGTCACTTATATTTTAAATATAAATTGACTTCTTCTGACAGTGAACATTAACGTTGTTTCTTTTACTTCCTGTGTCTAGCTGATGGCCATGGTAAACTCGCTGTCGCTATTCATCTACCTATTCCGGATTTGATGCCTTGAATTTAGGAACATTAGTTTTCTATTATATTCCTTTTTCATTTGTTAAACATTCATGTAAATAAGAGATTGGCAATAAAGATGCAATGAAACCGTAAAAGTGATCTCTGCACAAGATTCCAATGCTATTAAATGAAACACTCCAACATCAGGATAAATGTTGATTACAATGTGTTTATATTGAAATTTGGCCCTTATCAACCTTTTTTTTAATATCAATGTTATTTATTCATAATGTTATTAGTGAAAAATTTGTCATTGGTGGACGGTGGGAGGAAATCAGTTGGTTTGTCATAGATATCAGTGGTGGACGGTGGGAGGAAATCAGTTGATTTGTCATAGATATCAATGGTGGACGGTGGGAGGAAATCAGTTGATTTGTCATAGCTATCAGTGGTGGATGGTGGGAGGAAATCAGTTGGAAATTTTCAAATAATAGCTCTGCTCTATATCAGTCATTTCATTAAAATACATTTAGCGCAACGCTGATACAGGGCCAGCAACCCAGGTTCAAATCTGGTGCTGTCTGTAAGGAGTTTGTACGTTCTCCCTGTGTCTGAGTGGGTTTTTTCCGAGTGCTCTGGTATCCTCCCACCCTTCAGAATGTACCGGGGTTGTAGGTTAATTGGGTGATCAGTAAAACCCCTGCTATCTTGAATTCAAGCAGTCGGGAAAACAAAAAGGAAAATAAATTAAAAAAATTAAAATAAATAAGGATAAAATAATAGGTAAGTTTAAAATTGTTAAAATAAATGTTCTCTGAAGTAAGACATAAAACTTTGGTGAAGATGGGAGCAAATATTCAGCCAGCAGAGGGCCTTGGTCGGGCTTTGCTTGTAGCAGCTGTTTGAATCAAGTTGTGTGAAATTGTGATGGTGTCGCCCAGGATGAAGAGGTGGTTGATGCCGCTCGCCATTGGGCTGACTCTCTTAAAGTGTCTCCTTATCCCTGCTTAGTACAAGTTGCCCCAGTCAGAGGCTTTATCTGTAAGCATGGGGGGAGGGGGTGGGTGTAAATTTATTTTAATGCCATTGTTCATCTTTCAGGTGGATCTGTGGGGGGGGGGGGGTGGGCATCTTGCAGATGAATGCAATTTGGTTGGTAATGGAGAGATTATTCTGAAATAAAAGCAAAATCACAGGAAAATAGCAAATAGGGACATTCAGCTTCCAACTGCCACTTGATTTTGGAAATAAACATGAAGCCCATCATGTTTTCAAAGAACGTGACTGAAAATAAAGTAAAATGCTTTAAGGTTTATATATTCATGCAAGTCAAGTTTGTTCAGTGTAAGTACAGTTGTAGAGCTCGTCGAAAGAATCAAAGACTTGATCCAAACCAAGGCTTTTATTAGCAAAAGACAGGAGGTCTTCACAGGTGGCCGACCAGTCCGGAATGATCCGACCTGGCTAGGGACACAACCCTTTAAGGCCCAGACAATAGGCGTGGCTTAGCTCTCAGCCAATCGCTGTAAGCACAGTCTAGATACAGTAACTATATACACTATGTACATTGGTGATAGATCTGTACTATCACAGAGGGCGGCAACCGAAGCTGGAGGAAGCTGATCCCGTTGGAGGGTGCCCAGACAGAATATGAGGTGTTTCTTCTTCCTCAGTCAGGCAGTGCATAAGGTCAATGGGCAGACAACGTGAACAAGGGAATGGGGTGGGGAATTGAAATGGGTGGCCACTGGTGGCTGTCGGCAGAGTCGAGGTGCTCCGCTGTAGAGGGGAGTACGACAGGGGTACCGGATGCCGTCAATGACCCCCTGCCGATTCACAAGGGAAATGTTGCTTCACTTGGAAGGACTGTCTGGGGCCCCGAATCGTGGTGAGGGAGGAGGTGTGGGTGCAGGTGTAATGGCACAGTTAGGGTAGTGTTTGCTCAATGCTAATACAATGCCAGTGTCCCGGTTCAAATCCGGTGCTGTCTGTGAGGAGTTTTTACATTCTCCGTGTGAGCAGGGGGCTCCGGTTTCCTCCCATCCTCCAATAACATAAGGGGGTTGTAGGATAATTGGGTGTAATTGGGCAGCAGGGGTTTCAAGGTCTGGAATCGGCTTCTACCATGTGCAAATAAAATTTTTTTAAAACTTCCTGTGGTCATGGGGTAGCTGCCAAGGAGGCAATTGGTGGGAAGAGAGGGAGTCACAGAGGAAGTAGAAGGTGGAGAGGGGAAGATGAAGGAAAGGGGAGAACCAATCAAGGGTCATTGCTCAATCCTAGTCAGGTAGAACAGGAAAAATAAGGTGACTGAACATCTGAAGCAATAGCTTTGACAAATAGGGTGGGGGGCAGGGGGGGGGGGGCGGGAGAAAGCCCTTAAAATTGAGACTTTGCAGGAATTCTGCAGCGAAATGCAACACTCCTGTCGGTAAGCTCAACGCTTGAGAATCCTGGCCAACGGATCCTTGCTGCTCTCTGCTGATATAAACAGAGAATACATCAGCTGCAGCTGATTGTTTGCAGTTAAAGAAAGATCTGTATTTTCTGTTGCATTTTTCATAAGCTTAGGATGTCCCAAGGTACTTTCCGAACGTAGTCATGAATGCAATATGAGAAGGACTCCAGCAAACTCTCAGAAACAGCAATCCAGTTAATGATCAGGTCACCTGTTTTGCATGTCATCTGGGATATACACCTAGAGATTTCAGATTTTTTTGTCAGAGGCCTGTGACGAGAGGTGTGCCTCAAGGATCGGAGCTGGAACTGCTGTTGTTCGTTGTTGATATCGATGATCTGGATGATCATGTGGGGAATTGGATCAGCAAGTTGACTGATGACACTAAGATTGGAGGCGTTGTGAACAGGCTTTCAAAGCTTGCAGAGGGATCTGGACCAACTGGAAAAATGGGCCAGAAAAGGGCAGGTGGAATTTAATGCAGATAAGTGTGAGGTGTTGCATTTTGGAAGGACAAACCGAGGTAGGTCGTACACAGTAAATGATCGGGCACTGAGGAGTGTGGAGGAAGAAAGGGATCTGGGAATTCAGATACATGTTTCCCTGAAAGTGGCATCACAGGTGGACAGGGTTGTAAAGAGAGCTTTTGGCATCTTGGTCTTCATAAATCAAAGTATTGAGTACAGGATGTTATGGTGAGGTTGTATAAGACATTGGTGAGGCCAAATTTGGAATATTGTGTGCAGTTCTGGTCGCCAAGCTACTGGAAGGATATCAGTAAGATTGAAAGAGCGCAGAGAAGATTTACTAAGATGTTCCCAGATCTTCAAGAGTTGAGTTACAGGGAAAGATTAAACAGGTTGGAACTTTATTCCTGAGAGTGTAGAAGAATGAGGGGAGATTTGATAGAGGTTTACAAAATTATGAGGGGTATAGACAGAGTAAATGTGAGTAGGTGCTTTCCACTTAGATTAGGAGAGATAAATACAGGCTTTCGGGTAAAAGGGGAAAGGTTTTTCACTCAAGAAATTCCTGGTGGGAGTGTGGAACAAGCTGCCATCTGATGTGGCAAATGCAGACTGTTGTGTTTTAAGAATAAGTTGGATAGATACATGGATGGGAGAGGTCTAGAGGGTTATGGAATTGGTACAGGTCACTGGGACTAGTGGAATGATGTTTCAGCACAGATTAGAAGGGCCGAATGGCTCGTTTCCTGTGCTGAAAGAAGGAGACGGCGGCGGCCCCGATACGGGCAGGAACAAGGGGGAGACGGCGGCCCCGGCCTCGGTCGTGTGAGGCAGGCGGAGGCCCCGGTCCGGGCAGGGAGTGGGAGGCGGCGGCCCCAGTCCGGGCACAGGGAGAACAGCAGCGGCCCCGGCCCCGGTCCGGGCGAAGGGTAGACGGCGGCGGCCCCGATACGGGCAGGAGCAAGGGGGAGACGGCGGCCCCGGCCTCGGTCGAGTGAGGCAGGCGGAGGCCCCGGTCCGGGCAGGGAGTGGGAGGCGGCGGCCCCAGTCCAGGCACAGGGAGAGCAGCAGCGGCCCCGGCCCCGGTCCGGGCGAAGGGTAGACGGCGGCGGCCCCGATCCGGGCAGGAGCAAGGGGGAGACGGCGGCCCCGGCCTCGGTCGAGTGGGGCAGGCGAAGGCCCCGATCCGGGCAGAGAGTGGGAGGCGGCGGCCCCAAATCCAGGCACAGGGTGAACTGCGGCGGCCTCGGCCCCGGTCCGGGCAGTATGGACCGACCTAGGAGGGGAGGCAGGCCCCTCCAGCCCGGGTAAGAAACCTGCATAGGAGAAGGCCACTCCGATATAAAACCTACGACCCAAGGACCTCGCTGCCACGTCCCAGCTTGCTTGGCCACGGCACACGAACCATGGGTGTAAAGGGTGGGGCCAGTACTGCGCGCACTGCACTCCACCTAAAAGCTCCTTTGCGCAGGCCCGAGGACAGGTCCACGTCCTCCCCCCCCCACGTCCTCCCCCTCCACGTCCTCCCCCTCAAAAGATGCTCACAAACTCAAGCTAGCATGCTGGAACATCAGAACCATGCTAGACAAGGCTGACAGCCACCGACCTGAACGTCGGTCTGCCCTCATTGCACATGAACTCCTCAGACTTGACATCGACATAGCCGCTCTCAGTGAAGTCCGCCTGGCAGATGTAGGCAGCCTCCAAGAACGCGGCGCGGGCTACACACTCTACTGGTCTGGCAAGCCTTTGGATGAACGACGCCATCTGGTGTAGGCTTCATGGTCAAGAGCTTCATTGCCTCCAAACTCGAAAACCTTCCGACAGGCCTCTCGGACCGAATCATGTCCATGCGACTCCCCCTTCAAAACAAGCGTCACATCACCCTCATCAGTGTCTATGCTCCAACCCTCCAGGCGGAACCAGCAGAAAAGAACAAGTTCTACACCGACCTGCGCAACCTCATCCAACGTACCCCTACAGCCGACAAGGTTGTCATCCTGGGCGACTTCAACGCTCGTGTCGGCAAAGACTCAGAAACCTGGCCAGGAATCCTGGGCAAGCATGGCGTCGGCAAGTGCAACGACAATGGGCGCCTCCTGTTGGAGCTCTGCGCAGAACAGCGACTTGTCATTACAAACACCCTTTTTCAGCAGAGGGACAGCCTTAAGACCACCTGGATGCATCCCCGATCCAAACACTGGCACCTCCTGGACTACATCCTGGTGCGAGAAAGTGACAAACAAGATGTGCTCCACACCAGGGTCATGCCTAGCGCGGAATGCCACACTGACCACCGGCTGGTTCGCTGCAAGCTCAACCTTCACTTCAAGCCAAAGCCCAGGAACAATAAAGCCCCCAGAAAGAGGTTCAATGTTGGAAACCTGCAGTCAGACGAAGCGAGAGGAAACTTCCAGGCAAACCTCAAAGCAAAGCTCGACGTTGAAACCCGCCTCACGGACCCGTCCCCTGAAACCCTCTGGGATCAGTTGAAGACTACCATACTGCAATCCACTGAAGAGGTGCTGGGCTTCTCCTCCAGGAAAAACAAGGACTGGTTTGACGAAAACAGCCAGGAAATCCAGGAGCTGCTGGCAAAGAAGCGAGCTGCCCACCAGGCTCACCTTACAAAGCCGTCCTGTCCAGAGAAGAAACAAGCCTTCCGTCGCGCATGCAGCCATCTTCAGCGCAAACTCCGGGAGATCCAAAATGAGTGGTGGACTAGCCTCGCCAACGAACACAGCTCAGCGCGGACATTGGCGACTTCAGGGGTTTCTACGAGGCTCTAAAGTCTGTGTACGGCCCCTCACCCCAAGTCCAAAGCCCGCTGCGCAGCTCAGACGGCAAAGTCCTCCTCAGCGACAAGATCTCCATCCTCAACCGATGGTCAGAACACTTCCAATCTCTTTTCAGTGCCAACCGCTCAGTCCAAGATTCCGCCCTGCTCCAGCTCCCTCAACAGCCCCTAAGGCTAGAGCTGGATGAGGTTCCCACCCTGGATGAGACATATAAGGCAATCGAAAAACTGAAAAGTGGCAAAGCAGCAGGTATGGATGGAATCCCCCCAGAAGTCTGGAAGGCTGGTGGCAAAACTCTGCATGCCAAACTGCATGAGTTTTTCAAGCTTTGTTGGGACCAAGGTAAACTGCCTCAGGATCTTCGTGATGCCACCATCATCACCCTGTACAAAAACAAAGGCGAGAAATCAGACTGCTCAAACTACAGGGGAATCACGTTGCTCTCCATTGCAGGCAAAATCTTCGCTAGGATTCTACTAAATAGAATAATACCTAGTGTCGCCGAGAATATTCTCCCAGAATCACAGTGCGGCTTTCGCGCAAACAGAGGAACCACTGACATGGTCTTTGCCCTCAGACAGCTCCAAGAAAAGTGCAGAGAACAAAACAAAGGACTCTACATCACCTTTGTTGACCTCACCAAAGCCTTCGACACCGTGAGCAGGAAAGGGCTTTGGCAAATACTAGAGCGCATCGGATGTCCCCCAAAGTTCCTCAACATGATTATCCAACTGCACAAAACCAACAAGGTCGGGTCAGATACAGCAATGAGCTCTCTGAACCCTTCTCCATTAACAATGGCGTGAAGCAAGGCTGTGTTCTCGCACCAACCCTCTTTTCAATCTTCTTCAGCATGATGCTGAACCAAGCCATGAAAGACCCCAACAATGAAGACGCTGTTTACATCCGGTACCGCACGGATGGCAGTCTCTTCAATCTGAGGCGCCTGCAAGCTCACACCAAGACACAAGAGAAACTTGTCCGTGAACTACTCTTTGCAGACGATGCCGCTTTAGTTGCCCATTCAGAGCCAGCTCTTCAGCACTTGATGTCCTGCTTTGCGGAAACTGCCAAAATGTTTGGCCTGGAAGTCAGCCTGAAGAAAACTGAGGTCCTCCATCAGCCAGCTCCCCACCATGACTACCAGCCCCCCCACATCTCCATCGGGCACACAAAACTCAAAACGGTCAACCAGTTTACCTATCTCGGCTGCACCATTTCATCAGATGCAAGGATCGACAATGAGATAGACAACAGACTCGCCAAGGCAAATAGCGCCTTTGGAAGACTACACAAAAGAGTCTGGAAAAACAACCAACTGAAAAACTTCACAAAGATAAGCGTATACAGAGCCGTTGTCATACCCACACTCCTGTTCGGCTCCGAATCATGGGTCCTCTACCGGCATCACCTACGGCTCCTAGAACGCTTCCACCAGCGTTGTCTCCGCTCCATCCTCAACATCCATTGGAGCGCTTACACCCCTAACGTCGAAGTACTCGAGATGGCAGAGGTCGACAGCATCGAGTCCACGCTTCTGAAGATCCAGCTGCGCTGGATGGGTCACGTCTCCAGAATGGAGGACCATCGCCTTCCAAAGATCGTGTTATATGGCGAGCTCTCCACTGGCCACCGTGACAGAGGTGCACCAAAGAAAAGGTACAAGGACTGCCTAAAGAAATCTCTTGGTGCCTGCCACATTGACCACCGCCAGTGGGCTGATAACGCCTCAAACCGTGCATCTTGGCGCCTCACAGTTTGGCGGGCAGCAACCTCCTTTGAAGAAGACCGCAGAGCCCACCTCACTGACAAAAGGCAAAGGAGGAAAAACCCAACACCCAACCCCAACCAACCAATTTTCCCTTGCAACCGCTGCAATCGTGTCTGCCTGTCCCGCATCGGACTTGTCAGCCACAAACGAGCCTGCAGCTGACGTGGACTTTTTACCCCCTCCATAAATCTTCGTCCGCGAAACCAAGCCAAAGAGAAGAAAGAGAGAAGGGCCGAATGGCTCATTTCCTGTGCTGTAGTAGTGATCCTTGATGATTGCTGCTGTTGGAGAGCAGCAGCCATTATCAGGCATCCCCACCACCCAGCACACACTCTGTTCTCGCTGCTGCCATCAGGAATGAGGTGTAGGGGCCACAAGACTCGCACCACCAGGTTCAGGAACAGCTGCTCCCCCTCCACCATCAGACTCCTCCCAATCAGGGACTCATTTAAGGAGTCTTACTTGTGCACTTTATTGATTTTATTCTTTGTATTCCACAGTCAGTTTGCTTACATTTTGTTTTTTGTTTACATTGTGCACAGTTTTTCTCTGCACTACTAGAACATTCTGCCTGAATTAATTGATGTCTTTTGGATGGCACGGGGATGGGACAGAAGGGTCTGTTAGTGTGTTGCATCTCTAAATTAAAAAAAAACAGTGGGCCTCTCTGTTTAAGACAGTGGTTTTTGTTTATCCCACTCACCTACCACCTGAAGTAATCCTATGACATAGGTGCTCTGTCATTAAGGGAGATAGGCTGAAAACCACTTGTTTAAGGGAGCTGTGACAGGATGTGACATGAGGGCCTGCAAATGTTGAAATCGGCAGCCAAAAAAAGAAATCCGCTGGTGGAAATCAGTGGTTCGAGCAGGGCATCAGAAACAGGGAGAACACAAAACACCCCCCCCCCCCTGCCCCCACCGCCCTGCTGTGAAGGAGAAGCCGAGGAGATGACTCTACAGGCTGGCAGCGGACCAGCCAGGCACAGGCCATGGGCTGCTGGAGACTGGTATGGGAGCTAGTACTCGAGAGGGTGCCAAGGGCAAGAGGGGCTCCCTCAAGGTCTTGGGTGCAGAAGGCTTCCTGATTGTGACAGAGGTTTGGATCTGGGGCTTGGGTTGCCGATGAGCACAACAGGGGTCTGTGGGGCTGCAGAGGCCGCGGGAGCGCTGGAGGTGAATCCACAGACTCTGAAGGGACTCTCTTTTGCTTCTCTTTCTCTTGTACTGTGAGGGGAGGCGGGCGATACTAATGGTGACTCTTTGTCCGCCTCTTGGCAGGCAGACGGGAATTTTCTGTAATAGTACATGTTCTGTACTATTACACGTCAATAAAGGAATCATGAAGACTCTCTCCCATGAGGTCATCAGATTCTGGTGCGTGATCAGAGTATTTTGACAACATTTAGAACATTCATTCCCATTGATCAACATTAAAACTCTTCCTTCCTTTTAACAGAGTGCTCTGACTGCAGATGACAGAGCATGAAAGAAGGTGATTAAATAACAAAGACTGCCGACACTGGGGTCGAATGCAATGCACAGACCTGCTGGAGAAACTCACCCGGTCACCCAATGTCCAGAGGAAGCAAAAGGAAATCATCGTGATGGGCCCGAACCCTTCGCCAGGAACGTGCTGATTCTGAACAATCTCTTGCCTGTTACTTCTCCTCTCGATGTATTTAAATTTCTTTTTTGAAAGTGTCAACTGAAGCAGAATTTTTCAAGGAGGGCAGATCACAAAGATGTATCAACCTTCTTGTTGAATCTGATTAGATCCAAGCAGCGGGCTCAAGGGAACCAGGTAGCGGAACCGTGATTCGAGAGGGCGCTGAGGGCAAAAAGGGCTTCGGCTTCCTGACCGTGTCGGAGGGTTTGGATCTGGAGTGCAGGCGGCTGATGAACCGAACAGTGGTTCGTGCGGACACAGAGGCTGCGGGGAATGCTGGGGACGAATCCACGGACACTCAGCGTCTCTGAGGGCACTCACTTTTGCTTCTCTTTCTCTCATACTGTAAGAGATAATGGGCGACACTAATGTCTGCAGGTAGAAGTTACACTTTTAATGTATCATCACGTGACAATTGAAGGAATTTTGAAAAAAAAATCCATGGTTAGTGTCCATTCCCCTATTTTCTCCACACTTTTAATGGAAATAACTTTTATCTTCTTTTTAAAAATTTTATTTTTCATTTACATCAATACATATATATATATAATTCTTCATCATATAACAATACAATGTAATAAAAATGATACAAAATGATATATAAAGAAAAAGAGAGAAAAAAAACCACCTGAATTTATTTATCTTTCACTATTCATATATTCCAAACATATTATTCTATCCTGTACATATTAATTGGGAGGAGCGGTCGTTATGGATGATGTGGATGGACTCTTAATGACGAAATCCATATATGGTTTCCAAATCATATAAAAATTCTCAGGTTGATTCCTTAAATTATAAGTAATCTTTTCAAGATCTAGACAATTTTGAATTTCCGTATGCCATTTAATCCAACCTGATAAAATTATCTGACGTCCATGTTACTGCCATACATTTCCGTACCACCGTTACTGCTGCACTCAAAAAATTTTTGTTGATATTTGTCTGACTTCAATTTTGTGTCAGTGTCATATAAATCACCAAGCAAAAATATTCTGGGATCTTTTGATATCTGTAGCTTCATAATTTGTCCCAATAATATATTTGTCTTCCCAAAATTTTCCCACTTTTTCACAAAACCAAACTGCATGTAATAAGGTTCCTGTTTCATCTGAAATATTTGTCAGACCAATTTGAATTAAGTCTATGTAATTTCCTAAAGAAATCTCTTGGTGCCTGCCACATTGACCACCGCCAGTAGGCTGATATCGCCTCAAACCGTGCATCTTGGCGCCTCACAGTTCGGCGGGCAGCAACCTCCTTTGAAGAAGACCGCAGAGCCCACCTCACTGACAAAAGACAAAGGAGGAAAAACCCAACACCCAACCCCAACCAACCAATTTTCCCTTGCAACCGCTGCAACCTTGTCTGCCTGTCCCGCATCGGACTTGTCAGCCACAAACGAGCCTGCAGCTGACGTGGACATTACCCTTCCATAAATCTTCATCCGCGAAGCCAAGCCAAAGAAGAAAGAGTATAATTGGTGTAATTTGTATCTAACATTAATTGTATTGGTTACACACTCCTGGCACAATCTTGATCAGGCCTCATCATGAATCTTTTTCCCATTTTTTTTTAAACTTACTTTTCCTGCATTAGGTCCTGTAATTGTATATACATATTAGTAATAAATTTCTCTATAAATGTATTAATTATTAAGTATTCAAATGAGCTCTAACTTTCATCTTCTTTGCTGTTAATTAACCAAATGAGTTTTGTGGAAATACCCTTTTTAATTCAGGAACAATTTCTTCCGTGATATTTGGGATCAACTGTAGAGTTTGTGAATTGGAAATTAACATGCTTGTATATTCTATTCACACTGTTGATTGCATGAATTGGAATAAGATCTGTGAAATGTTTCTGCTGAAATGGACAACATTTGTTTCAAAGCCGGGAGTCACCTGCTACGTCTGTGGCAGATCTCACTGAATGCCCAGGACATCACAGGAAAAACCCTCCCCACTATTGAGAAAATCCATTGGGAACGCTGCCGTCGGAGAGCAGCAGCGATCATCAGGGATCCACTCCACCCAGCACACGCTCTGTTCTCGCTGCTGCCATCAGGAAAGAGGTGTTGGTGCCACAAGACTCATGCCCACCAGGTTCAGGAACACCTGCTCCCCCTCCACCACCAGACTCCTCCTCAACAAACTCAATCAGGGACTCATTTAAGGACTCTTACTTGTGCACTTTATTGATTTTCTTTTTGTTCTCTCTCTGGATTGCACAGTTTGTTTACATTCATTATCTACTTGCAGTTCTTTGTTTGTTTACATGTTCACGCTGTGTACAGTTTATTTTTTGCACTAATTCTGCCAGGAAGGGAATCTCAGGGTTGTATGTGATGTCATGTCTGACAATAAATCCAAAACCTGAAATGGTGAGACGCAAAAACTGCAGAATCATGAATCTCGATGAATGGTCCCTTCTCTCCTCACCCCCCCCCCCCCCCCACCAATCCATCTCTTCACTTGTTCCTTCCTTCCTTGATTTTTCAATAGATTGGATTCAACTGGCTGGGAGCCAATTGGCAACACTTGTTCAACACCTCCCACACTGGAGATAAAGCAAGGGTTTCTCAGCTGGTAGCTAAATATATTCAACTCAAGTTCACAGTCAGCCAACTCACCTCTAAGAACTGTGGCATTCAATGCTGCCTCAGTCTGTTAACACCCTCGATTATTTCATTGCTTTCTCTTTCTGGATGCACAACATCTCCTCACTTGTCAGGAAGGCGCAACAGTGACTGCACTGCTTGAGAAGACTGAAGCGGGCAAGGCTACCGGCCACCACCATGTCAACCTTCTGGGTGAGCTTTATCGAGAGCGTCCCGGCCAGCTGCATCACAGTGTGGTACGGTTGCTGCAGAGATCAATCCACAGGACCAGAGAGAATCACTGGAGTCTACCTCCCTTCCCATTGATGTGATCTACCGCGATCATTGTCTGAAGAGGATGTGCAAAATCATTGAGGACCCCTTCCACCCTGCACACAGCATCTTCCAGCTGCTCCCGTCAGGGAAAGAGATCCAGTGGGATCAGAGCCAGCACCACCAGGCTGAGGAACAGCTTCTACCCACGGTCAGTGAGAATGCTGAATGACCAAAGGAGCTGCTCATATTAACCATCTGAGACTTTCATATTCATGAAACAATATCTATCTACCTACCTATCTATCTATTTATTTATTTATTTATATATGTGAATACTTTTCTGCATTGTTTGTCTGTGCGTGCATTACGTCTGTGTGTTTTGCACTGAGGACTAGAGAACACGGTTCTGTCAGGTTCTATTTGTACAATCAGATGATAATAAAACTTGACTTAACCCTTTTTTCTTGGATTGGTTTCATACCTGAGCACCAGCTGGTTCATATTGTAAAGGTTTTTCTCATGGACCCAGTCCCGAGTACGGAATATATTATGAAAGGTTAAAAATGGCTGGAGTCCAAAGGGTTAATTAAAAAAGTCATTTGGACATACAGCACGGTAACAAGGCATTTCGGCCCATGAGTCTGTGCCGCCCAGTCAACCCACACCCCCGGTATGTTTTTTGAATGGTGGGAAGAAACCGGGGCTCCCGAAGGAAACCCACGCAGACACAGGGAGAGTGTACAAACCCCCTTACAGATTCGAATCCAGTCCGGTCCCAATCATTGGTGCTGCAAACCCCTCCGCCAACTGGGCCACCCGTTAAGTATTTAAGCATCTGCCTGAACCTTGCGTTCAGCAGAATTTTCTAAGCTAATCAATTAAAAGACATGGAACTGTTTGGATATTCCGTATAGCCTCGAGGAAGGGAAAAATGTGGAGATCTGGGAAAGAGCGAGGGGACGAGCTCAGGCAGAAAGAAGGGCTGAATGACCTCCTTTGGCGATGTGATGATTCTATAACACATTTCCACCTTGCTATAAATGTAAATCACACCATGGAACTGGCTGTTCCACCCAGTATGTTGGTTTTTAATCACACTCTTGAATCTTTCTCCTAATTTATTCATTTCGTTATCCTTCTCTTCCTTTCTGCAAACTAAACAGAACAAAATTTGTGGTAACATTTGGTTGCTCATTAAAGCTGCCACGGCAAATCGGCAATCTGTCCTTGTGCAGGAGCAAATTCTAACAAGACAATAAATATTTAATATGCAGATCATGAATATTTCATGAACCATTTGTTACACAGAAGGAGAGGTGATTTAAGATCCTTTTAGAGCCTTCTCATTTCAAACGCCAGACAAGGCGGTCAAATCCAGGTCTAAGTCTATTTATTGAACGGCTGAATATTTTCAGCCAGGTCTATCTTGAGACTTGACAGGCCTTAATTCACACAATATTACTCCAGGCAGCTTTGAGTGTCAGAAATATTTGTATCCTTAGATTAAAAAAAACAGTGTATTGTGGGGTTAATTATACATTAAAACATACACTCTGGATGATTCCTTAATCAGCTTCAGAGCGTATCTTTCAAGCATTCAGGCTAAATGGATTTATGCACAGAAAGACTGAGTAGGCTGGGTCTTTATTCATTGGAGCATAGAAGGTTGAGGGGGGATTTGATAGAGGTATATAAAATTATGAGGGGGTAGACAGAGTAGATGTGAATAGGCTCTTCCCCTTGAGGGTAGGTGAGATTGGAATGAGGGGTCTTCAATTAAGGGTTGGGGGGAAAGTTTAGAAGTAACATGAGAGGGGGCTTCTTCACTCAGAGAGTGGTGGCTGAGTGGAATGACCTTCCAGAAGAGGTGATTGCAGCAGGATCAATTTTGTCATTTAAGAGGAGGTTGGATGAGTACATGGATGTGAGGGGATTGGAAGGTTATGGACAGGGAGCGGGTAGGTGGGACTTAAATTGGTGCGGACTAGAGGGGCCGAAATGGCCTGTTTCTGGACAATAATTGCTATATAGCAGATTTGTTTTCAAATTCACCATTTTAATTATTGTAATAGTTTTTCAGTTATTATTTTGATGTCAAATGCAGTCTGCTTTGTACATTTGCCAAGCACAGTAATGTAGTGACCTAACCTTGACACACCTCATCTCCTCATTCGTCAGGAAGGCACCCCAGCGGCTGCACTTCCTGGGAGGGTTGAGGCGGGCGAGGCCACCTCCCACCATCCTGCCAACCTATCGAGGGGCCAGCTGCATCACAGTGCCAGATGGTTGCTGTAGGGCAATGGATTGGAGGTCAACCCACAAGGACCATAAGAGCAGCAGAGGGGATCACTGGGGTCTTCCTCCGCATCATCCCCCCCCCCCCCACATCGATGTGATCTACCGGGACTGTTGTCTGATGAGGGCATGCAAAATCATTTAGACCAAGGAACGTAGGATGCTGTTTCATCCAATTAAACATTTAGATGAACTTAAACTTGGAACACTTTCACATGTATGAACTTTATGGAAGATTATTTGAATATGGAGCTTTACAAAAAAAAAAATCATGGCTCATCTCCTGCAACACAGTTTCACCTCACTTGCAATCTAATGAGGAGATCCAGATGTGCTTGATAATGGAATCGCAATATCTGTGATAGGTTATAACAGCTCATATGAGAATTATTGAGTGCGAAGTAGAGTGACTTGGGAGTTTGCATCTTGAGAGGAAACTTTGTTGGTGCTAATAGTTTGGATGACATACTGGCCCAGTTATTTTTCAGATGAATGTCTGAAAATTATTACAGATTTTTAAAAAAATTTAGACATACAGCACGGTAACAGGCCTTTCTGGCCCAGGAGCTCGTGCTGCCCAATTACACCCGATTGACCTACAACGTCAGTGCATTTTCAAGGGTGGAAAGAACCTGGAATACCCGGAGGAAACCTATGCCGACAAGGGGAGAATGTACAAACTCCTTACAGACAGGGCAGGATTTGAACCCCGGTCCCGATCACTGATACTGTAATAACCAACCGTGCCGAAAAGTGACATTTTTTCAAATGCCATCTATATATTTTATAGGGAACAGTACATTTCTTGCAGGTCTGAATGGCTGGTGAGATCAGATGCAAATAATGAGTGGAAATGGAAGGAAGACATTATAGAGATTGAAAACCGTATCCATTGCCAGATGATCACATGATCAGTGAAAATGGTGAACTCCCTTTTAATATATTCATCAGGAAGAACTTGAAGATCTTATTTTGTGTTATAATCCAATAGCAGGAGCAAAAGTTTAGGAGTACTGTATCATAAAAAAAAATCAGATTTCCATCCTTGAGTGTCCAGATGTAGAATGAGATCAAAGATCCAGCCGCCTACTGATAGACTGTCATAGGGCCCCTGCTTAAGAATTGTGCCATGGTTAAGAATGTAAGGGTGGAACGGTCAGCATAGGAGTTAACACTACACTCTTACAGCGCCAGCAGTCGGGTTCGAATCTGGCGTCATCATTTCTCCCCGTTCCTGTGTGGGTTTCCTCTAGCTGCTCTGGTTTCCTCCCACCCTTCAAAAGGTATGGTGGGGTTTAATTGGGTGGCACGGATTCGTGGGCTGGAAGGCCCTATTACTGTACTGTATGTCTAAGAAAAGCCTAAGTATCAAGTCTTGTAGGAAGATTCTGCCTTGAAGGCAATGGTGATGCGGGCAAAAGCAGCAGTTCATGCTGGACAGGAATATAAGGTCATAGTCAGATCAGCGACGATCTAATTGGATGTCTGAACAACGTTCTCCTCCAGATTTCAATGCACACAGGAGAATTGGGGTTAGCATTGGGGTGTCAATGATAGCATAGGGCAGCATGGTTAACATTGCGGTTAGCACAATGCTGTTACAGCGCCAGTGATCCAGGTTCGAATCTGACGCTGTCTGTAAGGATTTTATACGTTTTCATCGTCTTTCCGTGGGTTTCCTTCAGGTGCTCCGGTTTCTTCCTATCCTTCAAAACATATGGGGGCTGTAGGTTAATTGGGTGTAATTGGTCGGCATGGGCTAATGGGCCGGAAGTTTCTGTTACTGAGCTGTAATTTAAAAAAATTATGTCCATACATTTCTAACTTTATGCATTGTCACCGGCTCTCTATTTACACAATTGCAACCACTGTGGCACCTGGTCATTACTCCCCCCTCTTTTTACTTGGGAGGGGTTGACTTCAAAACCTGGTAAGGGAAGGACTTGAGACATGGTCCTGCCCCCCACAGTGCTCTCGCGAGGGCTGCCCCAAGTCTCAGGCGTCCCTCAGCACGTACTCCTGCAGCCTGGAAATGTGCCAGTCGGCAGCGTTCCCTCACCGACATCTTAATTCCTGATGGTTATTGCAGCTGTGTGTATTGGATGTAAGGTGAACATCCCTTTGTGCGCTAAGGACAAACAATGAGAGTAAATTGGTCCTAGTCTGCCAATTCAGAGCAAAACTTTAAAAAAAATTATTTAATTGTTTGCATCATTTACATGAAAAAATGAATGAAACATTAATCAAATATCCATAGCCAATAATTAAAAAAAAGTACTTTTATATTTTTTCTCCTCATCCCCCCTCCCACCTAAAAGTAAGAAAAGGAAAGAAAGAAACACATACCATTTAATATACAATAATATTAGCATAGACAATCATTAATTGTTATTAAAAATTATTAATTATGAGGAGTGGATAAGATAGAAGAAGTGGACGGAAAATTAGACATAAAATCCATACATGGTTTCCAAATACTATAAAAATTTTCAGCTCGATTCCTTAAACTATACGTAATTTTTTCCAAAGATGTACAATTTTGCATCTCATTATACCATCTTCTTAATAACACTTCTCGATCATGTTTCCATGATGTCGCTGTACATTTCTTTGCAGTTGGTATTGCAATACTTAAAATATTTTCCTGGTATTCGTTCAATTTCAATTTTGTATCGTTTTCAGAAATACCTCCAAGTAAAAATATTCTTGGATCCTTTGGTATTATTATCTTCATAATTTTCCCTAATAATAAACTCAGTTCATTCCAAAACCTTCCCACTTTTTCACAAGACCACACTGAACGCCCAAAAAAAGTCCCTATTTCTTTCGCACATTGTAAACACTCATTTGAATAATTGAGTCCATTTAACTTATGTGGAGTTTTAATACAATCGATGAAGAAAATTATATTGAACCATTTGATATTGAGCATTTACTGTATTCGTAACACTTTCATAACATAATTTTATATTTAAATTTGTATATTTAAATTTGTATATTTGTATATTTAAATCTTTCTCCCATTGAATTTTTGATTTATATGAATCTTTTTTTATATATATATATATATTAATAATAAATTCCTTAACAACACAGAGCACAACTTTGAACCATCACTGGAATTTGTTTTAAGTTTGAATTGATCACCTTAAACCACCTGAGACCAGTCTTGCCTCATCCTCAAACTTTAAATAGGAATTAAAAAATGTAGAGTTATTTGGAAAAGGGAGCAGTGCATATTTACTATACTTTTTGATACAGCCACTCTTGTTGAGTAGGAGGTGCTTCTGAGGCCAATCCCTTCTCCATGATCAACCACTGGCAATAGGTGAGGGGAGATTTTTCCTTATATTATTAAATAAAAGCCATTTCTGGCCTTTGTGCCACCAAACTACAGCCCTGTAAGTTTTGGAGGGTGGGAGAAACTGGAGAAGTAGTGGAATGTCCCATTAAAGAACGACATACAATACACGACATACCACTTTGGGGCAGGTGGAGGGGACCTTCCTTCGGCTGCAAGAGGAGGTTTCTAGCAATGTAATTTTTTTTTCAGAGAATCGAGGCCAAGTACATTGTCCTGCTGAGGTATGCATCTCCTTGCAACAGAGGGGAATGAGTGGAGAATTTTATTTCTGATGTCAGGCAATGGGTCTCACTCCACCCTTCTCAAGTCAAGAGAAGTTTATTGCCATCTGATTGCACACATGCAACCTGTCGAAACTGCGTTCTCCGGTCCTCGGTGGAAAACATGCAGACACTCAGCCAGACCTAATGCCCATACAGACAAACAATCTTTCTCCATGGATTGTCACCTTGTCGTGGTGGAGAAGCTTGTGTGGTCTTGTGATCCCGAGAGCAATGTCGTCTGGAGCTCTGCTCCTGGAAGGGATAACCATGGTGGTAAGGTTGAGGGTGAAGTCCCTTGACAAAGAATAATCCAACTAAGTCCTCAACGGTGGAACAGGTGGACGAAATTACTTCGAACTCAACGGCTGTGAAGGTGGACCAAGGCTGCAACAAATCCATCAGCTCCAATCGTCATGGTTTCCATGCCATTGGAACTAGTTGGTTGATTTGTGAAGTTTTGTGTGCTTCTTGGAGTGCAACATCAAGTCCACATTAAACAATACACGCACGGGCGTCTTCGCTTTGTGGATCTACGGAACGAAGCCCATCAACAAGTGATAGCCACGGTAACAATGACAGACAAACAGTACATATGCAGGACAAGTATTTATGTATACAGACAAACAAGTAAATAAATAAATATCGTTCAGTGAATATGAGAGTCTCGGAGGGTTAGTGTGAGCTGTTCCTTTGGTCATTCAGTGTTCTCACTGCCCGTGGGAAGAAGCTGTTCCTCAGCCTGGTGGCGCTGGCTCTGATCCTCCTGGGTCTCTTCTCCAATGGGAGTAGCTGGTAGATGCAGTGTGTGGGTGGAAGGGGTCCTCGATGACAATGATCCCAATGGATGGGGAGGGAGACTCCAGTGATCCTCTGATCCTCTCTGCTGCCCTGCGGGGGAACGTTTCGGTTCCATTCTTGAGGGAGTTCCGGTCACTTGCAAATGCATGAACTTGAAACTGAGACCCTACTCAATCCATTAGGAGGTCGCAACCTATCAATACTGCTATTGGTTACTCTCGTGCCTCAGCCAATATTTAAATAAATTAAATTTTTAATTTTAAAATTTAAACATACAGCACAGTAACAGGCCCTTCTGGCCCACGAGCCCATGCCACCCAATTACATTCAATTAATCTACAACCCCTGTATGTTTTGAAGGGTGGGAGAAAACCGGAGCATCTGAAGGAAACACACGTAGGCACAGGAAGAACGAACAAACTCCCTGCAGACAGTGGCAATTTAAAACCCGGGTCACTTGGCATCTTTACACAAAAACTTCGGAATTATTCCGAAAAAATTAGCATGTTTACCTCTGGTGTGCCTGATGTGGCCATTTACACAGGGGCACTTTTACCCATCCTTCCTGTGTTTCAGAATTTGTAGGAGGGGGAACGTCACACTTATCAGGCCTTTTTCTTACAGAGTGGCTGCAGTGCAGAATATTTCCTGCTCTCCAGCGGCTGTGTAAAAGTGCCTACTGGTGTTGTAATCTTCTTTGGCTTGGCTTCGCGGACGAAGATTTATGGAGGGGGTAAAAAGTCCACGTCAGCTGCAGGCTCGTTTGTGGCTGACAAGTCCGATGCGGGACAGGCAGACACGATTGCAGCGGATGCAGGGGAAAATTGGTTGGTTGAGGTTGGGTGTTGGGTTTTTCCTCCTTTGCCTTTTGTCAGTGAGGTGGGCTCTACGGTCTTCTTCAAAGGAGGTTGCTGCCCGCCAAACTGTGAGGCGCCAAGATGCACGGTTTGAGGCTAACTGTGCCATCCCTCAATTAACATCAGAACAATGTGCTAATTTGTAATGGTGCTGATTTACCTCAGTTTACAAATAAATAAAGAATACACTCACTCGTTTCTTTCAGCATACCATGAAGTCGACTTTCTCTTATTATTCACTAGGCACAACATTGCATTCTTCAACTCCGCAAACACCACCCAGCTAAACCCCTCCGACCTTCTCATTGGCTCACTGCCACATGGTGATCCTGATGCTCTCCTTCGTCTGAGATTCAGCACCTGAATACCGACGCTTAACACACCCGTGCACGCACACTATTACTCCCGCGTGTCGCTTACGTCATCAGTGGCGGCTGGCACCGTTCCCAACAAAGGTGACCGCGACCATTTCTATTGGTGAATCTTGCTCAGCATAATCTGGCTGTCGGGCTTCCTGCATTGAACCCTGTTTAATGGTTTCATCGTTGGCTGGAAACATGGTCCTTTCAAGATTTCTCTCCTTTAAAACCACAAACGTGCTATTTCTGAGAGCATTAAAAATGCATAATCTCTTATGAGCATGGACCTTCAAACGATGAGGATGGTTTCTGTTAACGTGACTCAGATTTAGCTGCCAGTATTTACAGGAAATGAGCTGGAAGTTGAATGGTTCAAGTGAGATGTAACTCTTTGTCGAGTTCAAGAGCCATGAGGTAACGTTGCAGTTATACAAGACCTTAGTTAAATCTCAATGGAATATTGTGTTCAGTTTTGGTAACCTCTGTGAAGTGCTGCAGTTTGAACAAAGAAGGTCAAACTACAAAGGCTGTACTACAGGCTTTAATTAGCTTAACACCGGCACAGTATCCCTTCTGGCTCCAAGTGCTCTACTGCCTATACAAAGGCTGGCGGGAGCCTTTATGTGGAGCCGGTGATTGGCAGGGAGTAGGTGGAGCCACTCTCCCAGGTCACCTCCCTTCAGGTACAGTGTGTTGCCCACTGCAGTTTGCAGTGCAGGAGAGCGGACAGGCGCAAGCAGGCAGGCACAGGCAGTCTGGTGGTTGTGTCACCACAACCTCACTACAGGAAGAATGTGAATGCTCTTGGGAAGGTGTAGAGGAGATTTACAAGGTGGCTTCCTGAATTGAGGAGTGTGCCTTATGAGGATAGGTTGAGTAAATGTGGTCTTTTCTCCTTGAAGCGATAGAGGATGAGGGGTGACCTGATAGAGGCCTGTAAGATGAGGAAAGGCATTGATCCTGTGGATGGCCAGAGGCTAAGATGGCTAACACGAGAAGGCATAGCTTTAAGGTGCTTGGGAGTAAGTACAGGGGGGACATTTTACACAGAGTGCATGGAGTGTGTTGCCAGCGACAATGGTGGAGGATCATTTAACAGACGATTAGATACGTACACAGAACTAAGAAGAATGGAGGGTTATTCAGGGAAATTCTAGGCAGTTGTTAGACTAGCTTATTAGATTGACACAACACTGTGTGCTGAAGGACCTGCACTGTGCTGTAGATTTCTATGTTCTTCTGTATGACGAATATCATTCTGACTCTTAAACCCATTGTTTAAAGAGTGAGAAAACCAAATTATGGCCAATCAAAGCAGGATAATATCTCCAGAACAATGAAGTGCATGGCAAATCGTTGCAAGTCAATTATGAGGGGTATAGATAGAATAAATGCAAGCAGGCTTTATCCACTGAGACAAGAGTTGGAGGACATGGGTCAAGGGTGAAAGGTGAAATGTTCAAAGGGATCGCTAGGGGGAACCATGCAGAGAGCGGCATGGTTAGCGTTGTGACAACTATTAATGCCACACTATTACAGCGCCAGCATCACCAACATCGAAGTACTCGAGCTGGCAGAGGCCGACAGCATCGAATCCACACTGCTGAAGACCCAACTGCACTAGGTGGGTCACATCTCCAGAATGGAGGACCATCGCCTTCCCAAGATCGTGTTCTATGGCGAGCTCTCCACTGGCCACCGAGATAGAGGTGCACCAAAGAAGAGGTACAAGGACTACTTAAAGAAATCTCTTGGTGTCTGCCACATTGACCACCGCCAGTGGGCTGATCTCGCCTCCAACCGTGCATTTTGGCGCCCCACAGTTCGGCGGGCAGCAACCTCCTTTGAAGAAGACTGCAGAGCCCACCTCACTGACAAAAAACAAAGGAGGAAAAACCCAACACCCAACCCCAACCCACCAATTTTCCCTTGCAACCGCTGCAACCGTGCCTGCCTGTCCTGCATCGGACTTGTCAGTCACCAACGAGCCTGCAGCAGACGTGGACATACCCCTCCATAAATCTTCGTCCGTGAAGCCAAGTCAAAGAAGAAGAAAGATTACAGCGCCAGCCACCAGTGTTCGAATCCAGCACCGTCTCGAAGGAATTTGCGTGTAGTCTCCGTGTCTGCGTGGGTGCTCTGATTTCTTCCCACGAGGTTTGTCGGTTAATTTGGACTCGTGTCCTGTTACTGTGCTGTATGCCTAAATTGAAAATCTTTAAATTTAATTTTACAGTGGTGGGAGTGTGGGAACGAGCTGAAGTGGTGAATGCAGGCTCGATTTTAATGTTTAAGAAAAATTTGGACAGGCACATGGATGGGAGGGGTACAGAGGGATATGGGCAGTTCAGGTCAATGAGACAAGGCAGAAAAATAGTTGGGTGCAGACTAGATGGACCAAAGGACCTGTTTCTGTGCTCTATGGCTCTAAATGGGTACAGTGGTTAATGCATCGCCTTTACAGCGGCAGGGTTCGATGCCTGTGCTGGCTGTAAGGAGTTTGTAAGTTCTCCCTGTGCCTGAGTGGGTTTCCCCCCGGGAGGGAGGGAGGCTCGCTTCCTCCCAACCTTCAAAACGTACCAGGGGTGTTGGTCAATAGGGTGTAAATTGAGCGGCACGGGCTCATGGGGCGAAATGGCTTGTTACTGCGTTGTACCTCTAAATTTTAAAAAAATGTAGATGTAACTGAAATCATTGAAAAGAGTTCTGCCTCTGTGAGTGTAAATCTTGAATCTCAAGTGATAGCTGATTGGCTGCCAGTAACAATCAGAAAATCTGGCTGAGCTCTTTAGGCTGGCGAACACCCCTGTGGGGTTATAATGCAGCAACAACAGACGTTGGAACAACAAGCTTTTCACAACATAACTGAAGATCTTTTTAAACATTTTTTTTTGTTCAAATATCTGTCCATCTACAGCATAAACGCTGTAATGGGACGTTCTTCTGAAGCATCTCTCAAGGTCTTGATGAACACCTTAATGAAGGGCTCAAGCCCGAAACGTTCGGTTATGTAATTTTACCTTTGCTATATAAAGGACAGTGTTTGACCTGCGTCATGTTTTTTTTTAACCTTAGGATCAGGGATTTGATTTGTAGTATCTGTGGCAGCTAATGAGGCCAATGTGAGATTCTTGCAGAGATGGGGCTTGTTCTGTTTACCACTCAGAGCATATAGAATACAACAGCATAGTACAAGCCCTTTGGCCCTCGATGTTGTGCCAAAAAAAACTAAACCCTTCCTATTTCATAATCCTCTATTTTCTTCATCCATGTGTCTAAAGAGACTCTCAAATGTCTCTAATGTTCCAGCCTCCAACACCACCAACAACAAAGCATTCCAGGCACCCACACGTCTCTGTGTAAAAAACAGATGTCTCCCCTAAACTTTCCTCCCTTCTCTTTGTATAGGTGTCCTCTGGCATGGGTAAAAGATGCTGGCTGTCTATCTTATCCCTGCCTCTCATGGTCTTGTAGACCTCTATTCCTTCTTCATTTGAAACATTCCCAGCTCTGCTAACCTTAAATCATAAGACATATTTACCAATTCAGGCAACACCCATGTAAATCTCCTCTGGACCCTCTCCACATCCTTCCTGTAATGAGATGACCAGAATATTCCGTGTGGTTTCACTAGAGAGTTGTAGAGTTTCAGCATGACCTCTCGAACTCAATCCCTCAACTAATGAAGCCCAGTATCTCATAGGCCTTCTTAACTATCCTATCAACCTATGCAGCAACCTTGAGAGATACATGGATTTGAACCCCAAGGTCCCTCTGTTCCTTCACACTGTTAAGAAACCCTGTACTCAGATTTGACCTTCCAAAGTGCATCACCTCACAATTACCTGGATCGAACTGCATCTGCCACTTTTCTGCCCAACTGTCCACGTACTGTGGTAACCAATGTGGAGCCTCTGTGCAGTCCTGCAAATTTCTGAGTGGTCATAGCTCGGGGGTGGGAAGGGGGGGGGGATGTGGCATTTTTTTAAGGAAGCTTTGAACACAGCACTGAGTTATTTTCTAATTTTACTCAGTCTACCCATGACAGAGCTTGCAATGCCCTTTTTTTAAAGAGTCTGGACATTGAAACAATACATGGCCTGCCCAACCCAGCTAATAGTCTCAACCCTTTGGTCTCTGGACATTTTTTATATATACACCAGACTGGGTCCATGGATAAACTACTGTATGAACGGATAAAAATCAGTATTAACCAGCTGGTGGTTGGGTATAAAACTAGTCCTGCAAAACAGGGACATTGGGTACAGGTGCTCCCCTACTTACGATGGCCCGACTTACGATTTTCAGTCACAATGGTACGCAAATGAGTACAATCAACCGATACTGTGTTGAAAGTGTTTTTAAAAAATTTGTGGCTTTGTGTTAGATGATTTTGTCCAACTGTTGGCTTCAGTAAGAGTTCTGAGCATGTTTAAGGGAAGGTAGGCTATGATGTCCGGTAGGTGCGGTACTGTATCCTTTCTCGACTTACGACCTTTCCACTTACGATGGGGTTACCGGAACGTAACCCCATCATAAGTCGGGGAACACCTGTATATGCGCTGGTGGGTCGACTCTTAAAACTGGGACGTGAAGTATACGTGCTTTCAGTAGTCCCTGAAAAGAGACATGGAGTTCAAAGGGTTAATGCTGGGGGTGCTGGAGTTGGAGAGGATGCTGATATTGATAAACCTGGAGGATTTTCCTGCCAAGCGTGGCAATGAAAATTTGGATGACAGGTTGCTTGGGGCCTTTTTTGGTAATTAAATCTTCTTTTCTGTCTGTCTGATCCCCTTCCCATAACCGCTAAAAACACGGTAAACGTGGGCCAATTTTTAAAATTAATTTTAATATTTTTCCACAATCAGTGAAATACAGAAGCAGTGAGGAAAATAAATTTAAGGCAATAAGGAAATGAAATGTATAAATATTACATTGAGCTGCCCTGCAATCTCCACTGTTTAACAGTGCATGGGGTATCCAGCTTCGAGGCCTCGACACCTTTCATTTGCTTTAAATATTTTTCTGTAAAGATGACTCCATATTTACAAATCAGTTCTAACACGTACTGGACATTTATAAATTACTATTTAGCATCTCCTCTTGTCCCGTAATGATGACTGGAAATGGCTACATGACATTGTTGAGGGTACATTTTCCATAGTTCACTTGTAGAGCCGTATTTTCTATTTTTTATGATTGTTTCTGTTTTTTTCTCAAAAATTAGCAAACAACCAAAAAAAATCCCATTGGGAATTTCCTACCCTTCCCTCAGAGAGCCCTATCCAGCATTCATCCATCTGCACATCACTGCGCTGTTAATATACACATGCACACGTATTTATACGCCAACAGTAGAACCCCCTAGTATCCGGAACCTATAGAGGTGGGTCAAAGCGAGATAAGTGCATATGGCATTTGCTTGAGTTTGCATGGTGCGTGATTGGTGAACTGACCACTAGGGGGCACCAATTATAAACCTCCATATTTTTTACCTATTTATCTTCTGCAAATTTTTTTTGCCGCTCGCTTGAGGCTGCTGGTTGCTTGAATTCCAGATAACGGGGAATTTTACATACACACACGTGATTAAGTTAGAAGGATCAATTCTATTGAAAACTGGTTCCGCACATCTTTCCTCCCCTTCATCTGCGATTATTGTTTCGAAGGCCTCTGGAAGCTCCATTGATTTCTTCCACTGTGTGAGAGAAGTTGACTAATCATTCAGTTTGCAGTGATCAACATATTTTTGTGCTGATTCATCAGCATCAGTTGGGTTTTCCACTCAAAGGAGATTCTGGGTAGTTTGCGAAGCTGTTGATCAGGGAGTTTGGAGTTTTAAATGTAAAAAGTAAAACACTAAAGTCTGCAGGCACCCTGGTTGAAGTAAAACACACAAATTTGGAGAAACTCAGCTGGTCAAACGATGTCCTTTATATAGCAAAGATACATAACCAACATTTGAGGCTTGAGGCCTTCATCTTTAGCCCTTGAAGGGCTCAAGCCTGAAACGTTGGTTACCTTTGCTATATAAAGGACACTATTTGACCTGCTGAGTTTCTCCAGCAGTGTGTTTTTACTCTCACTAAATGTAGCTTGTCTGTAGCAGTGCAAGTATGATTTTATGCCTCCTTTAGCTCCATGACAATGGGTGATAATTGTCTGTGAGAAAGATGAACACCAAAGCCACACTTGGTCCTGCATTCAACCATTCCTACTGTGAGGTGTCTGTCCTGGGCCTCATCCAGTGCCAGGGTGGATGCACCTGTCCTCTGTCTCTGCTCCTGGAGTCACTAGTGTTCCATAATATTCTTGAGGCAAGAAGCTGGATGAACCTCACATCTGTCCCTCAGTTGAACACCAATCACACCTGATATGTCTAGCTGGCTCTCACTTCAATAAAATGAAATTTTTAACTTTAAATAATATTAACGTTTAATTAATTTAGAGAAGTAAAACGTGGCTGTAAAAGGAGTCGTCTTTAAATTTTCTGAAATGATTTGCCTGGTTCTGCAAAATTTCAACATTTCCATAATTATCGAAGACATTTAGAAATGACGAATGCAGGCTTTTTAATTCCCACTCATGTGGCCGATCTACTTTTTTCCACATGAAGATGGAGAGTTACTGGAGAGTTAGTGCGAGGTTTAGAGCTGATTCAACGGGATCCAACCAATCACCCTCTTTCTCTCTCTATTTTCTCAGATGGTTCCTGACTTTCTGAGTACTTCCTCATCTTGCCAAGATCTTCACAAAATGTCTCGAGCCCAAATTCAGCCTGCTGGGCAACCACCGCCATCCTACTAATGCCTCCTCTCGGGAGTTTTGAACCTCCACCCGATTGCACGGGTAAAGCCAACAGCTGCGAGTGGCAAAACACAGAGAAATGGCAGAGGAACTTAGCTGGGCTCGCAGTCCCCATGGGAGGTAAAGATATATTACCAATGTTTCAGGCTGGAGCCCTTCTTCAAGGTGTAAGCAACCAACAGGAAGGTGTCTGAATAAAGACTGGGGAGAGATAGGGAGAAGAATGGGAGGGGGGAGTCCAGACCGACAGACAAAATGGTGTTAATTGGATATTATAAGACATGAGAATTGATTTTGGCTCTGTAAAACAAAACAAAAGGAAAAGTGGGGGGGGGGGGGGAGGGAATGAGAGAGAGGGAAAAGAGGGGTTAACAGAAACTTTCCTGTCTTAATTCTTGCACCTTCCTTTCTTTTGCTCACACCTTGAAGAGGGGCTCAGGCCTGAAACATTGGTAATAGATCTTTCTCTCCTCTGGCCTCTGGGTTCCTCCAGCTTTTCTGTGTTTTAGCTACAATCACAGCATCTGCAGACTTTTGTGTAGGCTACAAGTGGAAGCCCTGGCTTTGATGTGAAAGAATACCTTTAATCTCATTCCCACTAACCCCTCTGTCTCTCACCTCGTACTCTGTTCAAACAAAACTCCACAGGAGTTTTTGAGGAACAGATCCTGGCTCAGCACTTAGCAACCTCTGGACTTGACAATGAATTCAGCAATGTTGCATTAGGAGCCTGTTCACCCAGATCTAATGTTTATTACTTGAAGTAAAAAGCTGCACGTTTGCTTCAGGCCAGATAGAATCTATGGAGTGGGGAGAAGAAAAGGTTACATTTTTCACCTCTGTTGCGTCTTGACCTTCAGTTTTTATTCCAGATTTCTGCATCTGCTGCGTTTTGCTTTCATGTCAAAATGTATGTTGAGTTCAGTGGTCGATCCTGTCCATTTGAACAGATCCCAATCAAAATCGAGAGCAGATCCTCTGTTGATGGTTTTTGAGGTGTGGATGAATAAGGTTTGAGAAGAATGATCAGATTCATTATTGAATGAAGTTTGGGATTGAGATTACTAAGAGCCACAGCACTAGGTACAACGAACCACATTTATGGAGCTGGAAGGAAGAGATTCTTAGTGTCAAATTGGTTGGAAAGGCTTTGTGTCATGTGGCAATTGATGAGTTCGATTTTTGTCCAGAACGCACAAGCAAACCTCAACTCTTTTCAATCGGAGACATGAGGGAGATTGCATAAGATGGAATCTGGAGCAAGAAACCAACTGTGGGATGAACTCAGCGGGTTGAGGAGTTTTGTGGCGGTAAAGGTTTTGTCAGCATTTTCGGTCGAGTTCTGATGTAGGGTGCCCACCTGAAATGTTGACCATCCCTTGGCCTCCACAAATATTCCTCGACCAGCTGAGCCCCTCCGAGTTTGTCTTGGTCTTCTTTTCAATCCGTGTCATTCAGCAGGGATGGGCAGGTAGACGGCAGGTACAGTTCAGTGCTGACTGATTCAATGCCTTACTGCCAACAAAAAGGTTTTAAGATCTTCCATTTGAGGTTATCAATAATTTATCTTTCACAGAACTTTAGAACAACTGTATATATTAAATAGTAATAATTCACATTTTTGTTTAAGAAACAGTACCTTTTTTTTCAAACCTACAGAATTACAATATTAACAGTGCAGATATGTTGCACCTAACACATCCAGGAATGTCATTACAGACACCAACATTAGTTTTTCAATGCATAATTATTGTCAGTTCATGAAATAATGCATAGGAGAGGTGGGAGAAGGGGGAAGAGAATGAAAACAAGAGCACCAAGCGAGAAATGTTCAGCTTTGCATAGGGACTCGACAAAGCACATGATACAGCTGAAGTTATCGAGCAACGTGGAGGATTGAGCTCACACACAGACAGCAGTGCTGCGGGACGCAGTGGACTCACTGCTTTGAATGGCGGAGATGGTGATCAGTGCTATACTCGATGAAAGTGTTCAACAGAAAATAGAAAGGCCCTGTGGTGCGTCCAAATCTTCACCCAGAATCCACAAGCAAACCAGCACCTCCGACAATCTTCAGAAATACTGCCACAGAGAGCATTACAGATACTGAAACTATTCAAGAGCAGAAAACACTTCTTAGGCCAGGCAGCATCGAGGAAGATATAGAGAGTTTACAATTTTTTCCCCCCTGGGCTTGATTGACCTGAGCCATGGCTATTTCAGTCTCCACAGAAGCTGCCTGGCTTACAAACTAATTTAGAACTTTTCTGTTCTTTCCCTCCCCCGCCCACTCACCCTCCATTGAATGCAGCTCTTGTGCCAATGTCCTTCCTACTCTCAATCAATAGGACATAGTCTGCACCCATTTATAACACATTAGAGCAGGCATTCTCAACTTATGTCTCCCATTAGGACTCTGTTCAAAGTTTACAAGCCCCCTTCCCCGTGTAGCAGGTTTCTTCTGTACTCTTCTATCCACTACATAAAAATATTTTATGATTTCAGTCCGTGGGCACCCCTTAAATGTGCTGAGGCTCCCAGGGGGAGCAGTACGGCCACCGCTGAGAGTGGCCATTTCCCTAATGACTACCGATATAATCCAAACGGATGCATAAATATTCCAAACCCAAATTGCCTGCTGCCGATAACTGGGTCAAATCTGAAAGGACCAGTGTTTCCTTTGGGCTTCCATGTCGGTCACAAGGAAGACTCGCGGCTGCACTTGGTGAGGCAATTTGGTGCGTCAGCAAAGACTCTTGCAAATTTCTACAGGAGTAACGTGGAGAGCATTCTGACAGGTTGCATCACTATCTGGTACGGAGGTGCCAATGTACGGGACAGGAAAACCTAAAGAGTTGTGAATTTGGCCTGCGACATCACAGCCTTCACCCCATCGAGGATGTCTAAAGGAGACGGTGTCTTAAGAAAGCAGCCTACATCCTCAAGGACCCCCCCCAGGCCATACCCTCTTCAATCTGCTACCATCAGGAAGGAGATACAAGAGCCGAAAGATGAGTACTCAGCAGTACAATCACCATCTTATGCAATGCACACAGGCGATGCACACAAAAGGCGAGAGTTGTCGAGAAGTCTGGATTCTCGGGTGGTCCTGATTTCTGGCATTCGGATCTTTGGACTTTTACTGCATTTGGACTGTGACGCTGCCGCAAAACAAGGAATTTTGTGACATGTTCAAGACAATAAATACTGATTCTGAGTTTTCTCTTTCCATCCTGAGCAGTGGGAATAGCGGCAAGGTTAGGAGAATAGCGATCCATAGGCTTGAATATTAATTTGGAGTCTGGAGTTTGGTCATGCAGGGCAGAGGAGGAAGTTAAATTTAGTTAATAAAATATTCCGGATTAAATAAGTGGGCAGCAGTAGTGATGACCCTTAAACTAAATATCCAGCTTATCATTTAAGGAGGGGAATCTGCCATCCCACCTTGCTCTGGCTGACATTTCATTCCAAATCCAGTATAATGTAAATACTCTCTGAAATGTCCCAGCAAGCCATGAACATCAGTGCATTTAACAGTCACAGGCCACAAACAGGAAGGTGGATCCCATTTTGGTGGGTCGCAATCTCCTTGAATTCAAGGACAAGGGAAGTGCCAGGAATTAGCCGGACGGCACTGACAGCAGGGAAAGTAGCCAAGCATCTATCTCCACAGGCCGACTTCTCATGCCGAACCAGCTTTCCCTTTCTCTCGATTGTGTCTCAGTTTTCGCCTCAATGTATTTGCATGTATCTGCATCACAGATGTGCATAGAGTGCTCCCTTGCACTTAGAACAGTGAACACAGAAATCTACAGCACACTACAGGCCATTCGGCCCACAGTGTTGTGGCGACATAATAACCCTTTATACCAACTATTTCCCTACTGCAAGACCCTGCTCCATGTACCTCTCGAACAGTCTTTTAAAAGATCCTATTGTACCGGCCTCCACCACCGTTGCCGACACTGCATTCCATGCATTCTCTACTCTCTGTGTGATTAATTTTCCTTACATCTCCTCCCATGGTACTTACCCCCATGCACCTTCAAACTTTTCAACCCTGGGGAAAACATGTATCTAACCATCTGCACAATCAATGCCTCATCATCTTGTATACCTCTATCAGGTCACCCTCCAAGGAGAAAAGACCACATTCACTCATCCCATCCTCTTAAGGTAGTGCTTCTCCAACTTTTTCTTTCCACTCACATACCTCTTTAAGCAATCCCTATGCCATCAGTAAGGGGTTGCTTAAGGTGGTATGTGAGTGGGAAGGGAAGGTTGAGAATCACTGCTCTAGACCCAATTGTTCTATTCTGAACTATTCTGGTTGAGAAAAATGGTCATTGGCCCATTTCCTTTGGAGTTATGAAACCGTGCACATAACGAGTTAATGAGGTACGATTAAAACAGTGGTTTTCAAACTTTTTCTTTCCACTCACGTAACACCTTAAGTAAACTACTAAGCACCGATTGCATAGGGAATACTTAAAGTGGTATGTGAGTGGAAAGAAAAAAGTTGAGAACCACTGTCTTAAGGCCTGCTCTCCAATCCAGGCGGTATCCCTGTGAATCTCCTCTGCGCACTCTCTATAGCATCCACATCTTTCCTGTAATGAGGTGACCAGAAATGAACACAATATTCTAAGTGGGGTCTACATGGGGGGGTAACAGTACCTCATGGCTCTTGAGCTCGATCTCACAGTTAATGAAGGCCAACACACCACAGACCTTCTTAACAATGCTCTTGACCTGTGCAGCAGGTTCTGAGTGCCCTATGGATACAGCCCTCAAGATCTCTCAGTTTGATCTCACTGCTCAGAGTCCGCCCATTAACATAGTATCCTAACAAAATGAACAACTTCCTATCTTTCTTTTTCAAATTCCATCTGCTACTTCTCAGCCAAGCTCTGCATTCTATTGAGGTCCCTTTGTTATCTCCAGCAACCCTCCATAACATCGTGTCATCCGCAAACTTACTAGCCCACTCTTCCACTTCCTCATCCAGGTCATTTATAAAAAAATCACCAAATGGGGGGGGGGGGGGGGGAGGGGGTCCCAGAACAGCTCCCTGCGGAACACTGCTGGTCACCGACCTCCATCTACATCCACCCTTCTCTGGCTAAGCCCATTCTGCATTCATAAAGCAAGGATTCCATGTCTCCTGTCTTAGTGGAGATTGGAGAGGAACTTGGCAGATTTGTTTTCCCCATTTGACTTGGGGCAATTTCTTTCAGGAGGTTGCATAAAGCCAGGACTAAGGGAGGAGGGTTCACAGGACAGTGTAAGTACCAATGTGAGACAGGTTTGAAGGACCAGCTGCTTTCTTTTGGACTACCATCTCCAGCCTCGGGTGCTCATGACTTCTTGATCGTGTTGGAGGCTTGGATCTGGATCTCGGGTCGCCGATGGCTTGGACTGAAGTCTGTGGCTGCAGAAGTTATGGGAGCACTGGAGGCGAATCCACAGATGCCCAGAGTGTCTGAAGGGACATTCTTTTGCTTCTCTGACTGTAAGGGGCGTCGGGCAATTTCTGCTGATAGCAAACCTTTCTCCATCTTACAGTGGGCTAAATGCAATTTGTGGAATATTACATCTGTTTTATTACATGACAATAAAGGAATCTTGAATTTTTTCCTAGATTGGATGAAATGAAAGGTTTGGTGTGGGCCAAATTCTGTGGTGTTTTACCCATATTGGCTTCTGGATAAAGTACACAGCGAATTCACACATTAGTTCATCTCCAAATGCCAGTGGATGTGCAATTCCCTGACAGGTGATGCCAAACTGACTGGCTGCTTTCCCCTCCACCTGATTCCTTGCACAGAATGGGCAATGGAAAGCAAACCCTGGCAGGGTGTGACATGAATGGCTGCTTTATTATTCCAACAGCCCCCTCCCTTCAGATACGGGTGCTTTCACACCCTGAACAGAAGCTGCAATGCAGAGCCACTTCACAAACTGATGACGAAGAACTTAGCAAAGGCAAAAGTGCCTCAAACGTCAGCCCAATCGTGACAAGATTAACGGACTTTAAACCTTCAGCTATTGCAGCCAAGGCATGCCAATCCTAACAAACAGTGCACAACAGATTTGTGCATGCACTTCCAACCACTTCTTACTGATTAAGCTAACCACGTCAAACTCTAAAACTGTTTATCTCAGAATGCCAAAAATATTCCCGAGACTAAGAACACACCTTCTATAGTTTCCTTTTTTTTGTAAAAAAGAAACTTGTTGATTGCATTTGCTTTCATTCACTTACACTCCGTTCATGAGAAGGACTGCATTGGTTCCAGAAGACAGCTCACTATTTCCTTTACGGAGGGCAATTTGACACAGACAATAAATGTCCATGTCCTGAGGTCTGAAATTAAGTGTGTTGTATCAACTAAAGCGCAGGATTGGAAATACGATGGAGGGGCAACCATTTTACAGGCACAACACAGGAACCTGAAGGTCCTACCTTTTTAAAAAAAAATAGATTTATAGCATACCAACAGGCCCTTTTGGCCCACGAGCCCGTGCCGCCCAATTGGACCCAGTTGACCTACAACCCCTGGTGCGTTTTGAAGGGTGGGAGGAAGCCAGAGCTCCCGGAGGAAACCTGGATAAAATGCACAAACTCCTTACAGACAGCACTGGATTCAAACCCCGGTTGCTGGCGCTGTAACGGCGTTGCGGTAACTGTTAGGCCGACCGTTGACTGGGCAGCTGTGCAGGTACCTTGAAATGACGTTGAGTTCACTGGAAAAGCAAAGCAATGGGGTTGGAAGTCTTGTCCCTACATCTTCCTCACACACCCTCACCTCATCAAAATCCACGGCTTTCCGGGTGAGGCAGAGCTTCATCCTAATCCACCCTCTAAAATCATACAGGGGTTTGTAGGTTAATTGGGGTATTTGGGCGGTGCGGGATTGTGGACCAGAAGGGCCTGTTCCCGTGTTGTAACTCTAAATTAAAAAAAAAAGAAATTAAACCTAACGAACATCAATTTTTCTAATTTTATGTAATCCACTCCATCTGCGTCCATTGCTTCCATCCCCTTTTTTTTTTACCCTGTTCTTACTGTTTAATCTTTCCTCCCCCTCCCAGTGGTCTCTCCCTCAACCCATCTCTCCCACCAAGCCCCTATCACCTCAACATCCCCCAGTTTCTCCCCCCTCCACCACCTTTATTTCCCTCCACCCTTGATACCCTGACAAGGCATTTCAGCATTCGAAATGAGGTGTATTCTCCCCCCCCCACCCTTCTGTACTCCAATGAGGACAGTCCAAGTGCCAACAAACGTTCCTCATATGCCAACCTGTCAGTAAAAAGTTCAAGCAGGAATGACAACATTCTGCCCAGTCCCAGGCTGGAGGCAAATCCACGCGCCCTAGGTGACTTTCTTTTGCTTCTTTCTGTCAGAGGTGTTTCAGGCAGACAAAAACAAAGCCTGTGTACTATTGCCCGGTCTTTATTACTTAACAATAAAGGAATCTTGAATCTCACTATCTGCAGGGCGCAATTCAGTTTGGCACTCATCCAGCGACCTACTCTTCCACAGCATCCAGACACAGTTCAAGTGAAATTTGGAAGCATATCGAGAAATCACTTCATCTGAGCAGGTGTTGTCAACAAAACTGCAGTGGCCATCTAAGTTCATTGAACAGTCGGAACATTCATTTATATGATGGCTCCAGAAAAATTAGCTCTAGTCCCCTGTTCATATCCCACAGCTGCGCACATTTCATCTCTATATCCAATTCCGTCTTCAAAGTCACCATTGAACAGTGCACAATAAATAAATTGCTCGTCTCATCTGAAAGGCACGTGAAATTCGACCATCACCTTCTGCCTCGTGGTTCATTTCTGTACCCACTGCCATTCATTCACAAGTTCAATGAAGATCAAGTGATGGGGATACATTTAATGGAACAACTCATCAGCTACGTGTGACTAAAATGTACAGAAGGTCAGTACTTTACCTCAGAACCTGTGATTCTCTGGATGCTACGTCCAATTGAGCCAGACTTAAGAGACGACACGGGTGAGTGTTAACAAGATACAATAATTCAGCAGGCTGGTTGTAGTCTGACAACTAGCCATCCTTCCAATAGCTGGCCATCAACACCAGGAATCCAAGGGCTTCCCACTTCTTGCATTCTTATTACAAAGAAGAAGACCACAAGGCTTAGCAGAACCATTTCAACGCTCAATTTCCCAGACATTTGTCAATGTTATCATGCCCTCTGACTTGTTACTTTTGTTTCTCTTGTCACTTCCCTACACTAAGGGGCATCTTACGCACTTTTGCACAATTGCACAACTAAACGAGAATGTGTGGACGTCATGATTGAACTTGGGGTGGAGTGGCGGCAGTAACATTAGGGCCGAGAAATAAATTGGTGGCGCGGGGGGGGGGGGGGTAGGGTGTTGCAGTTGGGGGCGGAAAATGGCAATGGTGTTACTTAGAGAGTCAATGGCACCCCCAATCTTGGCTCCATTTCCTCACACACAGAATTTTGGCAATCTGATGACTTTATGGACAAAGTCCAGCTAAAATCTACTTCAAGAGTAACCTTCTGATGCAGAGGGAGTGGGTCACCTTTGTTCAACCATTAGCACTGATTTTTATCAGGATCCGAGCTCCAGCTGAGTCTAGGGGTTCTTTCAGCACTAATGTGATGGCATGCCATTTCACCATGACAAAATGTGCCACAATGTGGGTTTCTGTCTGCTCTCCAGTCACCAGTTGCATTAATCATTTGGTTTAACAGTCAACGTCAGAAATAGCCATCAAAGTCAGCCCACAGAAGGGCCAGCAGTAATGCGCGTGAACACAAACTTCATCCTCTAGCACTGCGGGAGCCTCTGAGGAGGTTTTAAGGAGTTGATTAGTGAAGGAAATCTGTTGTCTCTATCTGGTCAGATCTACATGGGATAAAGGGAATGTGCGCGCCACCTTACAGGCCGTCACCATCAAAGGTAAAATCACCTTTTTTTTTAAAATATGAGCCGGCTACAATGCGGGGTTTCCCCATAAAAAGGCCCATAGATGCAAGGTGCCTTCCCAGTCATTGTTCAATGGAGATGGCCAATAAAGTGTTGGCCAAGCAAAAGAAGCCCCACACCTTGAGAATGAGTTCCTCCTCTTCCTCCCTGTAGTAAACCACTGTATCTGTTTGGACTCTGCCATTGGCCGGCTGTACCCACAGGCTCCTGATTAACGGTGACTGTTCCACAACCCCCTCCTCAGTGCAGGGCAGTCGAGCAGCATGGACGAGCCTTTGTTCTATAGCTAATAAACGCCTATCAGCTTGCACGACTTCAGTCTTTTGGAGTAATTGATAGTGGATCATTCCCCATAATGATTCTCTATAGGAAAAGAGTGGGGGGGGGGGGGGGTGTTGAGAGCTGCTTCAAGCCCCTTAGCTTTCCGACACTAAAGTTCACAGAAGGCTGGGCCCCTTTGAGAACATTTGCAATGCTGATTCTGAATACTTCGTCGGATTGAGAGGTGTTGGTTAGGGTTAAATGCTAATCTGCAGCCAATTTACATAACTTCAATAAATTACTAACCCCTTTATACAAGAGCACTTCAGAATATTTAAGTTCATGACATGTAAAAGCTGTTTAAGCATATTTTATACACAAACATGCAGTCACATGATGCTGAAACACGAATATTTTTTGAAACCTTTCACATTCTTTTGAAATATTTGCAATTTTTTTTTCAACTGAATGGGCACCTTGGCAGATCAGAATCTGAGATTCTTAAGTTTTTTTAAAATCCCCCCAGTTGCGTTGTTCACCTCAGGAAGTGTTTGATTTTGTATAAACGCCCGGTTATTTGCAGGTCTTCTTTTTTTGAAACGCGCGCGCACACATTCTGACACGTACGTAAAACACACTCGCACGGCCACCCCTACATACACCCAGCGCACAGTCTGGTGCGTGTGCACTGACACTACGCGCAAGCCCACACACACATAAAACGGCCACTCCCCGTGCACGGCCATACGTACACGCAGCACACAATCTTGCATGTGCACGCAGTCGCAGGCCCACGCATACATAAAATGCACTCCCCCACACGGCCATACACACACGCAGCACATAATCTCACACGTGCAGTCAGACACATGCCCACATTAACACCCACGAATACACAGCCCTTACTAAAACTTTTGACGGTTTATCGGTTTCTTTTCCAGGGGAGCCAGAGTGTCTGTGTCCTGTGATGGCGCAGGAGATACCGGTTTAGGAACCACCGCTGAGAGGCTCGTGGAGGTCCCTTGTGGTTCAGCAAGCGTCTTTACGTTATCCCCTGCTTTCCATCTCTCCACGGCTGTTGGTGTCATGGGGATGGCTATCTTCACCGGACCAAGTACACTCTTTGCCACTGTGGCCAATTGATTAACAAAACTTGGCTTGTCCCCACTCGATGACCCCGCTGCTGGCGAGCTTTGGCCATGCCCGCATGAGGTGGAGTCTGGTGGCTTCTTGATTTTATTCTCTGGGACTGTGTGACCCTCCCTGGAGGTTTCAAGGGCCCCTTTGCAACAGTTGACTGGGGCACTTTTATCCACAGGGTCTTGCTGCTTGGTTGGATGAGGAAGGGATTCCTGAAGTAAATCAGTCTTCCCTTCCGATCTGCACAGATCTTTGGTCTCGCTTGCTGAGCTCCTCTTATCCCCGGAAGCTGCGGCCGGATCCAGAACGGAGGGGATTTGAACGGTTTCCTCCTTTTCCTTTGGATGAGTGGGAGCTGCATCATCTGGTCCCGATGTGGAGCCAATCCGTCCGTCCCAGCTCTGGTAGGCAGATCCCACCAATTCGGTCTGCACTGCCTGGTGCCTCTTGCTCGGCGAGTCCTTCTTGGTCTGTCGGGGGTGAGCTTTCTCGGGAGACTTGCTGACACCATCCACTCGCACGGAGGGAGTCGCACTGACACTAAGGCAGGCTGTGACGGGACCCGGAGACGCCCGCATGTCAGGACATGCCACCAACGTGTCGGGCCGCAAGACCTGCGAGGGCCCGGAATGTTTGTCCGCCCCCATGGCTGGGACGGAGCATGAAGGCACACCATTCCATCCATTCGGGGAACCGCATGACATAGCCTTGTTTTGGCCTTTGTCCGAAGGCAATGACATTGTGCTTTCTGGACAGGGCTCTGAAATCAGGGGCTTTGATACTCCAGAACTCTTCAACGAAGGAGATCCAGTGCAATTCCTTCCAGGGAGTTCAGCCCCAATCTTCACCATGCCATTGGGCCCACCAATAACAGAGGGTACAATAGACCAGGGACTCTTTTGGTCCTCTTGGCCAATTTTGATGCCTTCTTCATGATCGCTTGCTTTAACCTCCAGCTCTTGCACTGGGTCCAAGCCTTCTCCCCTCTCTTGCCTGATAGTGGAGAATATATCCCGATCAATCAATGGAGACTCTTGCCTTCCCAGCTTTCTCACGGCCATCTGCCTGAAAGCTCCGACTTCACTGCCTTCCACCTTGGACCCCAGGATCTCCCCTTCTGATTCCGCCAGGCTCTGCAGGCTCATGTCGCTGTGCAGCCCATCCTTCCGGAATTCCGAATGGGAAGCTTCCAGGCTGTGCTTGCGTATTGCCAGCTTCTTCTCGGACGCCAGGGGCACAGAGAGCTTCTCGGCAGACTGCACCCGCTTGAGCAGCGGGGAGCGGGGGGGCTCAGCGCTCTTGGGGCGGGGCCGGACCACCGGGGGCGACGAGTGGAGCTTGACATGGAAGGTCTGGGTGGTGTTGGAGCTGCCCACGGTGTGGGAGGGCAGAGGGAAGGGAGGGTGTTGAGGGGAAGGGTGGGTGGGCGACGGCGTGTGAGCGAGAGGGGACAGGGGAATGTTGCCAGCCGACTTGCAGCGTGCTGATCTGTACTGGCGTTGTAGCTTTGGTGACAGGCCGTGGAGACTGCTGGGCCTGATGTGGTGGGGGGTCGCTGGGGAGTTAGGTACACTGGAACCTGGTGAGCTGCTCTGAGATGAGTTCCCTCCACCTCCTGCAGAAGAAGGCAAACACAAAGTCCTCATAAACAAGATATTTCACATTGTTTCCCCTCTTAAACCGCTTGTAAAACCATAGAACACTACAGCATAGCAACAGGCCCTTCAGCCCATCTAGTCTGTGCCAAACTATTTGTACACTTGGAGAGTCAGACAGCCTCTGTAAGAGATAGAAAATATTTGCCAAGTCAAATCAAGTTTATTGCCATCTGATCATAGAAGTACAACCTGACAAAACAGTGTTCTCCGGTCCTCAGTGCAAAACCCAGACACACAACCAGTCATAACACATACAGGCAAATAATGCATATGCAGGACGAGTATTCATATATACAAATAATTAAATATTGTTTCATGAATATGAGAGTCTTGGAGGGTCAGTGTGAGCAGTTCCTTTGGTCGTTCAGCGTTCTCAATGCCCGTGAGAAGAAGCTGTTCCTCAGCCTGGTGGTACTGGCTCTGATCCTCCTGTATCTCTTTCCCGATGGGAGAAGTTGAAAGATGCTGCGTGCGGAATAGAAGGGGTCCTCAATGATTTTTACATGCCCTCTTCAGACAATGATCATGTTGATGGGTGGGAGGGAGACCCCAGTGATCCTCTCTGCCACTCCTATGGTCCTGTAGATTGACCTCCGATCCATTTCTCTACAGCAACCATACCCACACTGTGATGCAGCCGGCCAAGACGATCTCGATAGAGCTCCTGTAGAAGGTTGACGGGATGGTGGCCGGTGGCCTTGCCCGCTTCAGTCTTCTCAGGAAGTGCAGTCGCTGTTGCGCGAGAAGATGTTGGGTGTCCATGAAAGGTCACTAGTTAAGTGAACTCCAAGGAACTTGATGCTTTCCACTCTCTCTACTACAGAGTTGTTGATGTGTAGTGGAGGGTGGTCGTCCTGGTCCTCCTAAAGACCACAATCATCTCCTTCATCTTGTCCAGTTGAGAGTCAGGTTGTTCCTCTCACTCCACATCACGAGATTCTCGACCTCTTCTCTGTAGTGAGACTCAATGTTGTTGCTGATGAGGTCAAAATTTGTGCCTCAGGCTAAAACATCGTCTGACTTGCGGTATGTGGTCAATTCCAGATTTGTAGAGCCATTTTTACAAAACAATAAATTTGTAGAGCCATTTTTACAAAACACCCAACTCCCACCTTGAACTTGCCCAGTGTCCACAGATTTTCGAGTTTCTACACACTGTTGGGACGCCCAGGAGGCCGGCACTGGAAGATCAGCCGATTTGCAGTCAGGTTCTAGGCATCAGGCCACTGGTGAACAATACCCCCAACCACGTCCCATCCAAAAAAAAACACGCAGGACCCTCTTCTTTTCACAATGAGCAGGACACTTTAGGCTTTCTGCAGGATTAGTGGGGAAATACCAGCATGGAAATGGGATGGCTCTTCATGGAGTTGGCACAGGATCAATGGGCTGAATGGCCTTGTACTCAATCAATAAAATCCCTTTGCTTCGCGTGCCCGACCTTAACCTACTAAGAGATCTTTGCACTCATTCCCACCCCACTCTCCCCTTGAACTTGCCCAGTTTCTTTGAGTAGCAATACCTAAATAGCCAGAGTCGGGCGTTGGCCGGTAGCTCTGTGTAGGCGAGCGAGCCGAGAGACTGTGAGTGGGCGAGGCGGGCAGACTGTCGCTGGAGGAGAGCGAGCGGTTCAGGGACGAGAGACTGCGGCTGGTGTGCAGGAGGTTGGATTGCTTTGTGATCTTCCGGAACAAGGAGCTGCGCTTCTTCCCACTGCGGAGGGAGGTGGGGAGAGAGAGTAGGGGGACAGAAGAGGCAGTCTGGATCATCACAAGTTAATAGGAAACACCATCAATTGACAAGCACCCCTCCCCCCTGGAGCAGTCTATGTGATCCAGCATAGTAGAAGCCAATTCCAGCCATTGAAACTCGTATTGCCCAGTACACCCAATTAACCTATGACCCCGTATGTTTTGAAGGCTGGTAGGAAATCAGAGCCTCCGGGGGAAAGTCCACACAGGTCATGGGGAGGACGTACAAACTCCTTACACAGTGCCGCACTTGAACCTGAGTGACTGGCGCTGTTGGAGTCACGCTAACCCTCACGCTAACAGCGACCCTCCCCGGTCCTCTCCTCTCACACCTTCCTTCCTTTCTCGATACAAAGACTCGATACACTATCTCGATACAAAGTCCTCTGTCTCCGAGACAGATTTTTCCTATTTCTTCCACTCCCCACCCTGTACTCACCTGCCAGCCCATTTTCCTCCCCCTAACTCTCCCCTCACAATTTTTTCGGGCTCCGGCCACAGGAATTTCGACAAGCGTAATTAAGCCAATTAAACTGGAAGGCAATGGGGACACCTAGGTTTTGGCCGGTAGCTCTATGCCATTGATGAGAAATCTACTGTTTCCAACCAGCCCTGCCCATACTTGGTTCCAGAGCTGCTAACTACCATATATGCTGGCATATAAGATGAGGCAAAACTTAAAAATGCCACCCCAAAACCAGAGGTTGTCTTATTCGCCAAGGAGGAAGTCCGAAAATCTCAGCGTTTCCCCCGTGGCAGGTATCCAGTACGAACCATGACGGCGAAACCTCAGCGCTCCCCTGCGGGGTCCAGTCCGACTGCCGCCGGCTCTGTACAGCCCGTTAAAGGAACCGACAGTGGTTTATTTTAAAATGTGCTGATAAAATTTAAACCTTTACTGAGTAATTTGCTTTTAAAATTTTGTGACGGCATCACTCCATTTGTCAGTGCCAAGGGCCAAACTGGGGGCAGTCTTGTACAGCAAGTATAGATCATCGTGAGTGGAAAATCTAGGGTCATCTTATACACCACCATGTTAACTGCCCTCTGAAATCACCCAAAGGGTATCTGGTCCAGGCATGGCCAATAAATGTCAGTGATGACTTGTTCCAAGTGTGCGTTATACAGCTGCAGTAAATCTCCAGGCTGAATGGCAAAACTGCTTCCAAATGTCACCATTGGATGCAGCAAGAAGGCATACATGAAGAGTACGTGTGTGATAGACAAGCATTAGTTTGCACTCCCCCACTCCTTACCTTTCCTGTCCTTCCTTTCCTGAACTTTTCTTGTTCCTTCTTGCCATCTTAGCCTTGTAGCTGGATCTCCTGGCTGGCCCAATCTTGATGGAAGTGTTCTCGAAAGGCGTGGTGGTGACTGTCACTCGACTCCCGCTCTGCAAAGAGGAAAGGGCCAAGGTCAAGCTAAGGATCGAATAAGGTGCAAGAGGCAGTGGTATCACCCACACCTTCTCCACCATGCCCCTTGGGGCCAGAGGTTGATTGGGCACGGCCATTATTGAAAACAATTTCTAGCTCATTGAGTTTACAGTACAGTGGACGGCACGGCTGGCGTAGCGGTTAGCGCAATGCCTTTACAGCGCCAGCGATCGGGCCTGGTGTTCAAATCCTGTGCTGGCTGTAAGGAGAGTGTATGCTCTCCCCGCGTCTGTATGGGTTTTCCCCCGAGGGCCTTGGTTTCCTCCCACCATTCGAAACGTACGAGGGTGTAAATTGGGCGGCACGGACTTGTGGGCCGAAATGACCTTTTACAATGCCGTATGTCTGCACGTATGTTCAGTGTAGCAAAGGATATTAGTCAGCCAGATATGACAAAAAGGGACCAGATCAATCCCACTTCTCAGCTCTCAATCCCTGACCCGACAGGTTAATGATCTGCAAGGCATTATTTAAATGTGGGGAGAGTTCCTTCAACCAGGGAGTTCCATACCCCCATCACTCATTCAGTGACATAATTTTATTCAACTGATCTTTCTCTCAATTCACTTAAATGCACCCACCTAGCTATTCTGCTAAGGGAAGTAGGTCTTCTCTATTTACCCTGCCTTTCTTAAACTCTCTTCATCTCCTTGTTGGGATGAAATGAAACCAAGCTGGGACAGACTCTTCTCATGATTGTAACTCTCTTGCCCTGGCCGCAGTCCGATTAAGGTGAAGTGTCTCCAACGAGCTCCATTCACACCAAGAAAGGAATCAAGCCATTTCAGGTTTTGTTATTCCGCACCTTGAATCTCTCCTGATCCCAGAAGGGGTCCACAACATCGGCACGGTTGGTGTAATGGTTAGTGCCACACCTTTATAGAGCTTGCAATCATGGACCGGGGTTCGAATCCCGTGCTGTCTGTAAGGAGTTTGTACGTTCTCCCCATGTCTGTGTGGGCTTTCCCTGGGGGTTCCGGTTTCCTCCCACCCTTCAATATGTACCAGTGGTTATAGGCCAAAATTGGGCACCACGGGCTCGTGGGCCGGAAGGGCCTGATACCGTGCTGGATGATTACATTTTTTTTTAATTAAAAAAATTAAAATCATATCTGGAGGTCATTCTTGGTATGGAAACCAAATCCCCTTTGCCTTCTGTGCAACACAAACATGCTGGAGAAGATCAGGAGGTAACGCAGCATAAGGACATAAGAAATAGGAGCAGAAGTCGGCTGTCTGGCCCATCAAGCCTGTTCCGCCATTCAATGTGATCATGGCCGATCTGATGAGAGGCTCATCTCCACCTCCCTGCCTTTTCCCCAAATCCATAAATTCCCCTACTTTGTAAAGATCTAACCAACCTTGTCTTAAACATATTTACTGAGGTCGCCTCCACTGCTTCGATGGGCAGTGAATTCCACCATTGTGACACCTTGTCATTTCTCCCCCTCTCAATTGGTGGAGGGACTTCCCTCCATCTCAGCCCCTCCCCCCAATGCCCGGTAATGGAGGGCTCTAGACTGTAGTCCTTCCCCGCGGTGCTCTACCATTGGCTGCACCAAATCTCAGCACGTATCCCTGGAATGTGCCAGACATCTCCGTGTGCTGAAAGACCAACAGGTTTTGGGCAGACCAAAGTGCGCCTTTCACTGAGTTGATGGACTTCCAGCAGTTCTGGATGTCTGACTCTGTGTGTCCCCCCCAGGAACATCCCGAAGACCAGAACACTGTTGCCGGGGATGAACAGTGATTGTTGCATCTTTCTCCACACAACCTTTGTAAACTGCATACAGCAAAGAGGTGGGCGATGGTCTGTCAACTCGTGGACGTGAGTGATGGGTGATGTTCTGGTTGTACAGAAAGGATCTGACTGGGAGGGCTCCATTCATCGCTTGTCTATGAGGCATTCTGACAGATAACTTATATAGTCTTTGGAATAGATTTTTAACATCTGGCTTTCGAGGAACATCCTGGGAACAGTGGCCAAACAGAGTCTGACACGATATGGACGAGAGATTGGACAAGGATGACGTAACAAGGAGAGACCTAGTACCTTCAGTATCAGTTCCACAACTTCAGTGTGGACGAGTCCATGGACAGGTTCCCCATTGACGTGGGTTATAAGATCGCCAGCACAAAGCCCTGCATCATGCGATGGCCCTCCATCTTCTACGTGCTGCAATGGAGAAATAAAATTAAAAAGAGAAATCACCACTCCTTTCGGACAATGTCCCACCAAATCAAACTCTCCAGCTGGCTTTGAATTGTGAAACTATCCACTCATTACACAGGCAGACTTCACTGTGCATTGCTTCGCTGAGTGTGGGTTCCTGTGGAAGAAGGGTCTGGGGCCAATAAAATCAATCTCCTGAGAGCTAGCGGAGCCCAGTGGATTTTTCTCTGATACACGGTCCAACATTCCTGCAAATTTCAGCTTCTGCAAGAGGGACATTGAGAGTGCTTCTCCGCCTTGTGGCGTTTAAGCATCTGGTTTCTGCATTCAGATACCTCAGTTGATTTGACATGAACTGGATTCAGGATGGAAATTGGAAAAACAGTTTCCAAAGAAAAATGTGGCAACAGTTTGCAAGGGAAGGGTGTCCCATTCTCTCCACCCCCCCCCCCCCCCGCCCCCCCACCGACACTAATGCAGTCATGATGCCTCAGCAGCAGTTACACAGGACAGAAATACTGGTTCTTTTCAAACATGTATCATCAAAACAGCTGAGAAGACTCCTGAGGTATCCCTTTCTGCTACTGATGACATTTAATGGGAGTATTGCTTAAATAGGTCTCAAAGAATTATAGACCCATTCCATCCAGCACACAGTATCTTTGATCCACTACTATCAAGAAAGAGGAACAGGAGCATCAAAACCAGGACTGGCCAGGCTGGGAAACAGCTTCTTCCCTCAGGCCGCGAGATTGATGAACAGTGTCCTGTAATTGAGTAAATCATCCCAAAATATTCATATATGTTCATTTTAAATTACATCTTTCTATATACAGGTGTACCCCACTTTATGAATACTTGCTCCACACAAATTAGCTTTTATGAAGAAACCTGCGTTCGCTATCTGAAGGAAATTTGAATGGGCTTTCGCTTTTACAAAGATGGCCTTCAATAGTAGTGAATGGGTCATCACTTTATGCCATTTCAGCTTACGAAAAGTTTCGTAGGAATGCTCTACTTTTGTAAAACAGAGTATGTATATGTGACTATTATGTGTGTGTGTGTGTGCATGCATGCGTGTGTGTGTGTGTGTGTGTGTGTGTGTGTGTGTGTGTGGTGTGTGCGCGCACATGGTGCACTGTGGTCCAAAAAAACTGTTTCATCGGATGATAATCAACTTGAACTTGAAGACAAAATAAAATCAGAAACCTCCTTCAAGTGGACTGGAAAAAAAATATACGAAACAATGAAGGCAGAATATTAAATCTAAAACTAGAGCTATATTGAGCCCATCCCAATAGCTACTTTCCCATAAAATATTCTTCAGCTGGCCAGGCAGCGACCGTGGAGAAAAGAACTGAGTGTGCATTTCAGGTTGATACCTTCCATCAGCCTGAAACCAGTTCTTCCCCCCCCCCCCCCCCCCCCCCCCACCCCTCCAACCCACCCAAAGATGGACTGGTTACGTAATTTCGGCATGTGTTTTGCTTTTTTTCCAGATTTAACCTATCTGCACTATTGTATTTTTTAAAAAAACCAAACAATTTCCCGCCGGAAATTAGAAAAGAAACAGTGCAGAAACAGGCAATGGCTTCACGGGCTCGCATAGTTAGCATGCGATTCCCGGTGTGATTCAATGGAGACCACTCTGCCCAACGATACTCACCCACACCATATGATGGACACTGTAGACATCAGTGTCTCCCATGTATACCCGGATGGCACGGAGTGTAAACCCGTACTTCTTCCCGGACCGGTGGATGGTGATGGGGGACCTCAGGCTGGTGACTGCCGGAGAAAAGTCCCGGCTGGGTGAGGAATCGCGCGAGGATGGGTTGGACGACAGAGATCGCGGTGACATGGGGCTTGCGAGGGGTGAGCCGCTGTGTTGCTCTACTGGACAATGTAAAAGAGAGACACTGTGAGATTGGCTGAGAGGCACAGAACATCAATGCTCATTCACAGAGGGCCATGGAGACAGGAGACTAAAAATGCAAGGGATGTTCTGTCTTTCAATAACAAACACTTGGACTTGCGTATAGTTCATAGCCACACAGCATGGAAACAGGCTCTTCAGCCCATTAAATCCATCTGGCTAACAAGTTTCCATTCAAACCATTGGATTAAAACATAGAACTCTGTAGACAATGAGATTGTGGTTAATACACACAGTAAACACTGGAGGAACTCAGCAGGTCTCGCAGCATCCAGAGGAGGTAAATTTGTATTCCCGATGTTTCAGGCCTGAGCTCTTCTTTGAGGTATGAGCAAAAAGCAGGCAGACATCTGAATTAAAGACTGGGAGAGAAGGGGGAAGAATGGGAGAGGGAGGAGAGCAGGTCAACAAACAAACAGCGTTAATTAACTATTCCCCATTCATATTTTCCTCATCTTTCTGTCACTCCACCCCTCACCTGTACAGTGAGAGCAAATTGAAGCAGTCAGTTAACGCACTCGTTCGCACCTTTCAGACGTGGGAGGAAACCCAGTTGAGCTCAGGCAGGAAAACTCCACAGAGACAGCACCAGGGGTCCAAACTGGAGCAGCGAGGCTAGCAGGTTTACTGGAGGAGTTCAGTGGGTCAGGCAGGGACCTTTTATATACACAGCTTGACTCGAGCGACATCCACTGTCGCACTTTTTAATCCTAACCACAAGTCACAGCAGCATTTAAATTTAGACATACGTCATGGTAACAGGCCCTGTCGGCCCACGAGCCCATGTTGGCCAATTACTCGCAATTGACCTACAGCCCTGGAATTTGTAAACATGGGGGGGGGGGGCGCGTGGGAAACAAATGTTCACTGACAAAATAACATCCACTGGCCATTGATGACACTGGACAACAAATGTTTTCAAAATGTTTGCTTCCTGAAGACAATTTCAGATTTTCTGTATCACGTAGGAAGTTGGAGAAACATTAAATTAACTTTGGTTGAATTTAGCATGTTTAATCGCGTAATGATGCTGACACGTTGTGTCAGTTCATCTGACCTAAATATGTTTTGTTCCTGGTTTTCGTTTGTATTCAGCATCTGATCCCTTTTGTGTCAGTGTCCAACAATAGTCGGCCAGCATATTGATGGACCTCAGTTGCCCTGATATCACTTTTCCATGGTCGCAATGTCCTGGTGAAACCTTTCACCGTGTTCGTCACTGAATGAACCAAGATCAGCGTCCAAATGCAAATGCAGAAAATGAACTTTCAAAGACATGTTACACTTCTTGGTTTGGTCTGCTTGAAGCATGTGGTTAATGAGCTGGATGTAGTTTGGTGCCCTGTATGCAATACGTGAGCTGCTTTTCTAGTCTGACTGCATCTATCCTGACCAAGCATGCCCAGGGCTAAGACAACATTTACATAGCACCTACAATGAGTGCATGTCCAGGCAGGCTTGGACTGAAACAGGTTGGTTTGTGGTAGACTTAAAATATGACAGGAAATAGGTTACATTTGGAAAAAACAAAACATGATAGGACAATTTTAAGGAGATTTTTGTGATCAGAAGTTCAAAATCCAGAAAATACACCCAAAAGTGTTCAGGAAGGAAAATCTCCGTTGTCCAGTGTAATTCAACACAGCCTTCACACACTGAGATCCCTAAAATATCCTAGAATAAATTTAGGATAAGGAATGGGCTTGGATGAAACTGTTAGGATATCTTTGGATTTTGGATGGACATTAGACTACAAAGATTTTATGTCCGTTAAGATGGCATGGATAGCGTAGTGGTTAACGCCACACTGTCACAGTGCCAGCGATTGGGCCCAGAGATTGGTTCCCACGCTCTCTATAGTGTAAGGTGTTTGTATGTTCTCTCCAATATCTGTGTGGGTTTTCAACAGGGGCTCCAGTTTCCTGCCACCCTTCAAAATGAACTGGAGTCAATTGGGTGTAATTGGGTGGCATGGGCTAATGGGCTGGAAGGGCCTGTTACTGCGCTGTATGTCTAAATTTACAATTTAATTCAATATTTTTTTAAAAAAAAGCCCAGTGAAACCCCTGAAATATCCAAGAACCTTTCCTAGTTCTCTGTGAGGCGGCACTTTGGTAGAAGGAATAAAATGGCACACTGTTAATGTAGCGGTTTGCGCAACGCAATTACAGCGCCAGCGACCCAGATTTGAATCTGCCGTTGTCTGTAACGAGTTTGCACGTACTTCCTGTGACTTGCGGGGGTTTCCTCTGGGTGCTCCGGTTTCCTCCCATGTTCCAAAAATGCATGGGGTTAGTAGGTTAATTGGGTGTAATTGGGCACCACAGACTCGTGGACTGAAAGGACCGATTGCTGTCTAGTATCTCAGTATGTATTGTGGTCAGCAAGACCCCAAGACAAGCTGAAGCCTTCTGAGGGTACGTGCCTTGTGCTTCGCTATTCCATACCTGCGGGGATCATGACTGACAGGGCAGTAGCTGACGCCGATTTGATGACCTTGTTTACAGGCCGAGAGGGGCGCTTCTCCGCCGAGTCCCCGGACAGCTGTTGGTGCCGGGCTCGCCGCACAGCCAGGTCGCTCGTTGCCTTGGTGGAGGAGGTATCCGGTTCCTTGATAACGCTGGGCAAAGATTCACTTAACTTCACCGGCCTATCAGCTGGAGGAACAAGACTGAGTCAGTTTAGCATGAGCGCAGTGCCCGGATCCAGGGAAGGTGGGCGGACGAACAATTGCTGGAGGAACCCAGCAGGTCAGGCAGTGCGGAAGTGGTCCATGGGTAAGCAGTCCATGGGTGAAATGGCCAGTCACTCTTTCAAGCCAGAACCGTAGGATCATAGAACATCACACCATAAAAACAGGCCTTTCTAGTCCATGCCTAGTCCCACTGACCTGCATCCAGCCCGTACCCCTCCCATCAATGTATCTGTCCAAACTTTTCTTATATGTCAAATTGAGCCCTCATTTATCAGTTCAACTGGCAGCTCATTCCACACTCCCACCATTCTCTGAGTGAAGAATTTCCCCCTAATGCTCACTTCAAACTTTTCACTCTTAATTCATGCCCTTTAGTTTTTATCTCTCTTAACCTCAGTGGAAAAAGCCTGCTTTCATTTACTCGATTCATCATACTTCTGGATATTTCTAACCTGTTTCAACCTTTCCCTCAGTTCAAGTCCAGGCCACATCCTTGTAAATCTCCTCTGTGCCCTTTCAACCTTATTCCAGTAGTTACCTTTATCAAAACTTCAGTCCCTTGAGTCTGTGTTTATCACTCAACAAGATCATGGGCAAAGGCATCTTGTTTGCTTTCCAGCCCAATTCCATATGTCCTGATTCCCCCAGTGCCCCAAATATTAATGCCCTGGCTATGAACACATTCAATTGCCAAATATTCCCTTGCCCTAGGCATGGTTGGCGTAGTGGTTAGCGCAATGCCTTTACAGTGATTGGGACTGGGGTTCGAATCCCGCACTGTCTGTAAGGAGTTTGTACGTTCTCCCAGTGTCTGCATGGGCATCCCCCCCAGGGGCTCCGGTTTCCTCCCACCCTTCAAAACGTTCCGAGAGTGGGTGTAAATTGGTGGGCACGGATTTGTGGGCCCAAATGGCCTCTTACCGAGCTGTATGTCTAACTTAAAAAAAATTTAAATTGATTGCATGTAATCTCTGATCTGCTGACAGGGTGTGAGGAGAAGGAGGGATTCAGTCCGATACATTCCACGCAATGCCCTTCCATACTGAGTGGTGACTAGCCTTCATTGGGCAGGGCTTGGAGTGGATGAGCCACATTACAACATGTTGGTTCAGCTGCATTTGGACTAACGTGTGCAATTCTGGTTGTCCAATGGAGGGAAGGATGTGGAGGCTTTGGGGTACGTCCAGAAGAGATTTACCAGGATGTTACCTGGAATAGAGCATGCGAGGTATGAGAAGAGGTTGGATATCATTTTAAGGATACAACATGGTAGAAGGTTACTTCAGTCCAAGAAACCCGTGCAGTCCGATCAATCTACAAATCCCCCTACTTTATCGTACATTACTGGAGCATGCGGAGGAAACCCAAGCAAGTCACGGGGAACACACACCCAATTAGAACCTGGGTCACTGGCACTGGAATAGCAATGGGATAACCATTAGGCTAACCCTTGGGCCATTTTCTCTGGGATGTTGGAGGCTGATAGAAGTTTATTGAATTGTGAGAAGCATCAATAAGGTGGGCAGTTGGAAGGTGAAATGTTTGAAGGGAACATTAAGGAGAACTTCTTCGCATGGAGAGTGGTGGGAGCTACCAGCCTGAATAGGTGACGTCCGGCTAAATTTTGACATTTAAGAAAACCTTGGACAGGTACGTGGATGGGAGGTGATTGGCGGGCTATAGACTGGGTGCAGGTCAGTGGAACTAGGCAGAATAATAGTTCGGCACAGACTAGATGGGCCAAGGGGCCTGTTCCCATGTTGTAGTCTTGGACAGTACAAGGACTTACCTGGGAACGTGGGACTGCTCACGGCATTGTCGACCAATCCCTGGCCTTCCCCATCCCTCTGCCGCAGCTCCGGCTGGCTCCCTTGATCGGGCGCAGGTCCCACCGTCTGCACCTCCACGCTTTTGTGTGTAACCTCCGTATCATCCTCGAGGGGAGCAGCAAACTTGTGAGTGTCCATGAGGGCAGAGAAGCGGCGGCGGACTGTGAGCGGAGGGCTGGAGTCCATCTCGCCGTAGGAGGACTCGGACGCCGAGAGGCGCTTCCTGGAAATGAGGAAGGGGAGAGGTAGGTGACAGCAGCAGAGAGAGGTGTGGAGAGAGGGAGGAATGGGAGGGAGGAGAGGGAAGCATGGAGGGGAGAATGAGTGGGAGGGGGAGATAATGGGGAGGGAAGGAGGGAGGGGAGAGTGAGGGGCAGTGTGGGGAGGAGAGAGCGAAGGGAGGGGAGGGGGAAGTTACAAGGGAATGGAGAGGGAGATGGGGAGGAGGCAAGAGAGTTGGGTGAGGGAAGAGAGGGGGAATGGAGAGGAGAGGGGGAAGAAACTGGGGAGGGGAGGAGGCGAGAGAGAGGAGTGGGAGTGGGGTGAGGGAAGAGAAGGAGGGAAGAAGAGCGAGGGGAGAGTGTGGGAAGGGGAGGGAAAGAGGGGTAAGTGAGGGGGAGGGGAGATACTGAGGAGGGGAGGAGACAAGAGAGGGGAACGGGAGTGGTGAAGAGAGGGAGTGAGGGGGAGAGTGAGGGATGAGAGTGGGAAGGGGAGGGGGAGAGAGGAGAGGGGGAGAGGAAAGTAACGGGGAGATAGTGGTGAGGGGGGGGAAGGTGAGAAGGTGGAGGAATGTGGACAGGTAGATGGAAGGGGAGAGATGAAGAATGATGGAGGGGCAGGGTGGGGAGAGAGGGAGCAGACTGGAGAGTAAGGGGGAAGAGGAGGAAAGGGAGGGGGAAGGAGATGGGGAGGACAGGAAGAACTTAGAGGAGGGATTTATGATATGACAGTGTATGGTCACGAGCACAAGTACAATCTAAAGATGGACGGAGATGTCTATGTGCTGTAGTCATACAGATGCACAAGACACGCCAACAACAGTATAAATGACCACAATGCATTGAGGGACATTGAACATTGAAGAAGAGGTGAATACAGTAAATGTTTCTAGAGGTTAAAGCTCATGCATTCATAGGCACGGAGCAACAGAGATTGTGGATGACCAGAAGGTTGTGGAGAAGTAGGGGGTGGAGACAGGGGGTTGAATTATGCAGGAGGGTCTCAATGAGGTAAAATTTTGAACAATGTGCTACATTTTGATGAGATGAATAAGGTAGGGGAATATACAAACATGCTGGAGACACTCGGAACTGCTGACTTGACCTGCTGAGTTTCTCCATTGCGTTTATGGATTGCACTTGGCCCCAGCATCTGCAGACATTTGTGTTTAACTATACAGAGGGTCCAGTGATTGTACAGGTACCATAGAAAACAACAGCTCAGAAATAGGCCCTCCAGCCCTTCTAGTCTGTGCCAAACTATTATTCTGCCTTGTCCCATTGGCCTGCACCATTCCATAGCCCTCCATACCCGTCCCATCCATGGACCTGTCCAAATTTTTAAGTGCTGAAATTGAGCCCGTGTTCACTACTTCAGCTGGCAGCTCGTTCCATACCCCCACCACTCTGTGTGAAGAAATTTCCCCCCAATATTCTCACTAAACTTTTCCCCTTTCACCCTTAACCCGAGTCCTCTGGTTTTTATCTCACCCACCCTCAGTGGGAAAAAAAAAGCTGACTTTAATTTTTTGTAAAAACCCGACGCTGGAGAAACTCAGCAGGTCAAACCGTGTACCTTATATAGCAAACATCAAGGTACATAACTAGCATTTCAGGCTTGATCCCCTCATCTTGATCTTTGCTACATAAAGGACACTGTGTGACCTGCTGAGTTGCTCCAGCGTTGTGTTTTTACTTCAATTCCGGAGTCTGCAGATGTTCGTGATTTACTCTTTCACCTACTCCATCTATTTCCATGATAACTATATATATCAAATCTTCCCTTATTCTTCTACGCTCCAGAGAATAGAGTGATCTGGATGTATATTTATGAAGGGCGTGACAGATCGAGAAAGCATGGACAAGGTGACAGAATGGTGAGGCAGAGGTATAAGGCTGTGTACGAGTCTGGGCCACTCACATCTCTGGCGAGCTTGTTCTCCAGCTCTTGTCGCGGGAGCCGAGGGTGTTCAGACCCTCACTCTTTTCCTCCTTGTGCTTGTTCAGGTTGCGTCTGGTGACTACTGGGGCCTTCTGCTCCTCATGCTGCGCGAGACGCTCCATGCTGCTGTACACCTGGACACATTGGAACCGGTGTTAGTGCAGGCCCTGCAGGATGGCCCCTTCTCGCTGCCTCTGCCCACATATCCAGGGAGGGTGGAGGGGTGGGGATCGCACTTACAGGCGGGAAACTGGCAATGTTAGCAGGAGAGAGGAAAATCCAAAGGCTGTGCTTGGTCAAGCTGGACCATTGTCCCGGAGATGAGGAACAGCCGGCACAATCGCTGCCTCCCAGCTCCAGGGTTGTATCCTGGCCTCTGGTGCTGCTTTTGTGGAGTTTTCACGTAGGCCCTGTGCCCGGGCGTCCTCCCAACTCTCAGAAAGACACAGAAGGGTGAGCTAATTGGCCGCGCAAGTGTGCGGTCGAGTTGGATGGGAAAGAGGAGCTGGTGGGATTGTGGAGAGAATACAATGAGAATACAATAAGTGGAACCATGGCTAGCATACACTCAGTGGGCCAAAGGGGGATGTTTCTGTGCAGCGTCCTACATGGACTCAAATCCCACCATGGCAGTTGGAGAGTTTAAGTTTAAGTAATTAAATAAATCAGGTATTAAAAATTAAAATCTATTCTCATCAATAACAGTCATGAAATTATTGTAAAACTCTTTGATGACGGGTTCCTTCCCGAAATGTTGACCAGCAACAGATCTACAGAAAATGCCATCTCACTGGCTGTACATCAAGCCCTGGTCAGCAAAGGTGCTCTTTATCGATTACAGCATTTTAACACCATCATCCCCTCAAAACTGATCAGCAAACTCCAAGACTTGGGCCTCAGTACCCCACTGGATCCTGGATTTCCAGTCCACAATCAGTGAGGATTGATCAGAACATCTCCACTATCTCCGTCAGTACTGGAGCACCACAGCTGTGTTCTTAGCCCCCTGCTCTACTCACTTTACACCTACGACTGTGCGGCTCGGTACGACAGTAACACCAAATTTAAATTCCTGGGAGCTGCTATCTTGGAGGATCTTTCCTGGATCCAACACACAAATTTCATCGTGAGAAAAGCACGTCAGCGCCTCTACTTTCTCAGGAGTTTGGACAGGTTTGGTTTGACATCGGAAACCCTGGCAAACCTCCACAGATGTGTGGTGGAGAGTGTGCTGACCGGCTGCATCACGGTCTGGTACGGGGACACCGATATCCATGAGTGGAAAGCTCTGCAAAAGCTAGTGGTCACGGCCCAGTACATCCCAGGCAAAACTCTCGCCATCGTCGAGAGGGATCGCTGTTGTCAGAGCAGCAGCACCGATCATCAAGGACCCACACTACCCAGTACATGCACTTTTCTCGCTGCTGCCGTCAGGAAAGAGGTATCGGTGCCACGAGACTCGCACCACCAGGTACAGGACAGCTGCTCCCCCTCCACCGTCAGACTCCTCAACCACAAACTCAATCAGGGACTCGTTTAAGGACTCTTACTTTGCACTTTATTTATTATTGAATATTTATTGCAGTCTGTTTGTTTACATTTCTCTCTCTTTTGCCGATAAATCTTTTTTTGAGTACAGTTTTTTGCACCACGCATAAGTAGAAATTCTGCCTCAGGGAAAGTAATCTCACGCATATCCACACCTACACCTACAATTACCTACAGTAATTGGATGTGATGTCATGTGGGTATTCTGACAATAAATCTAAATTTTGGATTATTTTTCTCCCAAAAACACTGTTCAACCTGCTGAGCTGTTCCAGCCTTTGCTGCAGATTCCAATGTCTGCACTGACCCCTGCAAAACCCCAATCTGCCACCCTGATCTACGTGACTCCAGGCCCAATAATGTGAGTGACGCTTCGCAGCCTCCTCCGTTCAAGGGCCCATCAGGGATACACAATTTAAACTGAACGCCCGCTTTCTGGTGGCGCCTACTTCCCACGAACGAAGGAATAAAACGGTTTTGGCAACTTGCTGGGCATAAATCGGCTGCGTTTCAGTGGGTGTGTCAAGGAAGGCCCGGAGGTTGGGAAAGTTGATAAGCAAATGCAACTCTCCCCTTCGAAAGGGAACATTTCTCTGACATTCCAAATTTAAATTTAGACACATAGCAGAGTCATGGGCCCTTTCGGCCCACGAGCCCATGCCGCCCAATTACAACCCTTATACATTTTGAACAGTAGAAGGAAATTAGAACACCCATGCAGACACATGGAGAATGCACAGACTCCTTGCAGAAAGTGCTGGATTCAAATCCCAGTCGCTGGTGCTGTAATAGCGTCGCGCTAACCGCACCGTTCCATTCCTAATGCAACAGAGCATTTGTGGGAAATTGTGTTACACTGCTTCGTGGGCCTTCCGACCCATGGCTGGGATGCGACCGCAAAAATGTGAGGCACTTGGAGCGCACAAAAAGCTGGTGTAGTCTGACACAGAGGAGCAAATGAACAGAAGCGAGGGCCATCGAGATAGACGGTGAGGGGAAAGGAAGGGAAATCAAGGAGAGGTGGTTCAGGAAGGTGTCTCAGATACCAATCGCTTGGAGGTCAGTGGTGGAATGATAGAAACTGGTTCAGGAGGTGAGAGTGCAGCGTTCTTTAGCCATGCTGGGTATAGACAAGAATCACAGGGTAGTCTGTAGATGGGGGTTAGCGTGATGCTGTTACAGCGCCATCAACGTGGGTTCGAATCAGACACTGTCCGTAAAGTTTGCACATTCTCCCCATGACCCGTGTGGGTTTCTTCCGAATACTGTCAGTCTCCCAAAAGCATACAGGATTCATAGGGTAATTTGGTGGCATAGATTTCAATGGCCAGAATTGGCTTTTACTGTGTCGTAAATAAATTTAAATATAATCTCATACTGGAAAAAAAAACAATCTGCTGGATGAACTCAGTGGGGTTGAGCGGGAGAATGAAGGGATCAAATCCGAAACAGTGACCACTCTTTTCTCCCATGGACGCTGCACAGTTCCTCCAGCAGAGCACTCTTTTCTTGCTTGGGGTGAATCGAGGCCACGAAAGAATCTGAAAGCGGAATAACAAGGGGACCTTTCAAATCCCAATGCAGGATAGGAGGATGATGTTGATTGGAGGGCAGGGTTGGCGAATAGCACTTGGCAGGTGATGGGGTATAGACAGCAAAGGTTTACGGAGGGCTGCAGCCCCACCCTGATGGTTTCACTGGGCATGTGGCAGGAGCTGCAGTACATCCAGAGGCCTGTAGATGTCAGTGCACGATCAAACTCCAGCTGAGCAGAGTGGCTGTGTAAATGTAGACATCAGCACAGTAACAGGCCTTTCTAGCTCATAAGCCCAATTACACCTTACAACCCTCCCACCCTCCCTGTATGTTTTGAAGGACGGGAGGAAACCGGAGCACTCAGAGCAAACCCACACAGACACGAGGAGAACATACAAACACCTTATAGACAGCACTGCATTCGAACCCAAAACGCTGCTGTTACAGCGTTGCGCCAACTGTTTAATGAGTACAGTGTTGGATGTTAATCATAGTGGTTGCATCAAAGCCCTGGGCTAAGCACCCTAGCAGATGGAAATTTGGAAGTTAAATAATATTTTTAAAATTTGCATAAATTTAAAGGAAATAGCTGGGGACCGTTTCTCTGTTTCTGTAACAGGTGTGGGGCAACGCTAATGTCAACTCCTTGTCTGCTTTAAGGCAGGCAGAAGGCACTTTTGTGCAGTATTACATGTGATGTACTATTACATTACAATCAAGGAATTGTGAAACCACCGGTCTGTTGGAACCCAAATAATGCACCAAGGCTGTTTGAAGAATATCTGCCAGTCTTACCTTGTCACGGCTCTGCTGCCGTGGTTTTCAAACTTTTCTTTTTCCACTCACATGTCATTTTAAGTAATCCCTATGCCATAGATGCTCTGTGATTAGTAGGGATTGCTTAAGGTGGTAGGTGGGTGGGAAGAAAAAGGTTGAAAACCACTGATTTAATCATCCCTAATTGACTCGTGCACGGTTTCAAAACTCCAAAGAAAATGGGCTAATGACCATTTTTCTCAAGCAAAATATTTCTGTAATAGTCAGGTCTAGAGCAGTGATTCTCAATCTTTCCTTCCCATTCACCTACCACCTTAAGCAACCCCTTACTAATCACAGAGCTCTGATGGCATAGGGATTACTTAAAGTGGGATGTGAGTTTCGAGGGGCATTTTGAAAACCACTGTGATTAGTAAAGGATGCTTAAGGTGGTAGGTGAGTGGAAAGAAAAAGTTTGAAAACCACTGCATTAGACCCACAGTCACACGGTTGACTTGTAACAACCTTCACAAGTAATCCAGCAAGTCGCTCGAATTCAACCCTGGGTTGGATGGGCACTGAATGCCAGCGATGACAGAAACCCCATGAATGAACCCAGGCAAACTACTCCCTGTCCTCACGTTCCAGAGGCGGGCACGTGCACAAATTGTGCTGACGTGATTGCGACCGACTTCCTCATTTTATCTCCTTCCCTCACGTCCTTTCACTGAATCACAGATGGCAATGAGGAAGTATACAGGAGGGAGATCAGCTGGTTGAGTGGTGTCACACCAACAACAGCGTTAACAAAACTGAGAGATTGATTGTGGACTTCAGGAGGGGGAACATGAACGAGTCCTCGTTGAGGGGGGGGGGGCGGTCAGAAGTGGAGACAGTGAAGAACTTCAAATTTCTGGGTGTCAACATCTTTGAAGATCTGTCCTGTGGCCATCATGTCGATGCCATCAGGAAGAAGGGTCGCCAGTGGCTATATTTTGTTAGGAGTTTGGGGAGAGTTGGTATGTTACCAAAAACTCTTGCAAATTTCTACAGGGTGACCGTGCAGAGCATTTTGACTGGCCACATCACTGTCTGGAATGGAGGTGCCAATGCACAGGACAGAAGCAGGCTACAGAGGGTTGTAAACCGTCAGCGCCATCATGGGCATCTGCCCACTCCATTAAGGGAATCTTAAAGAGGCGGTGCCTCAAGAAAGCAGCTTCTATCATCAAAGACCCCCTACCACCCAGGTCAAGGCTCCTTCATCAGGAAGGAGGTACAGGAGCCTGAAGGCGCACTCTCAACATTACAGAAACAACAACTTCCCCTCCGTCATCAGATTTCCGAATGGATAATGAACCACAGACACCACCTCGCTCTCCCCCCCTAACCACACTAATCAATTTTTAAAAAAAATCTTGTGTTTACGGAATTGTAATTTATAGTAATTAATTCTGCTGCTCTAAAACACAACAACTTTCATGTCACCTGCTCATGAACTGGATTCTGATTTTCTGCTAACGTTTACATCAGAGGTGCATGTTCACGTAATCTCCCCCTTTCATTTATACAAGTGAGATTTTGCTGAGGTTTTGTTACCTGCTGTAAATTATCCCTGGTGGTGTCATAGAGCTCAGAATCAGCTCGTCTGTGCTGACCTAAGTCCCTTCCTGAACCACTTGTGTTTGGCTCTTACTCTCCAGAGCAGGGGTTCCCAACCTTTTTGTTCCTTTGTACCCCTTGGGCATTTTTATAGGTTCCGTGTACCCCTAAAAATTAAGGATAAAAAAAACACGACATTGTGCAATCTGACTGCAGATTACACCACCATGTATTGTACAGCAGTGGCTATTCTCTCAGACCCAATGTATCCCCTGAAAAGTGCAAATGTACCACTGGGGGTACATGTACCCCAGGTTGGGAACCCCAGCTCCAGAGCATGTGGTTCATGGAGATTATGGGAATGCGGGGAGGATAGATTATAAAGGGAAATTATTGGATGATAGCTTTTTTCTCTGTCACAAGAATGGAAGCCCCTCTCCCCTCCCATTGCACAATCCTGGTCACACCTGCTGGGGGGTGGGGGTTCAGTGAAGGGAGCAGGGGGATCTGATCTGTGTGAAATACCTTAATAAATCGGGGGGAGCAGGAGGAAAACTGGCGGATTTCTACTGGATCGTCTTCATTGGTGTCGTCTTCGTCGTAGGAGTTCACGTGGTGGTATCGATCAGAGCGGGCTGCGCAGATAGCAGTGAGAGGGAGAGAGAGAGAAAGAGAGAGGTTAGAGGGGGGGGCGAGAGAGGGAAAGCAGAGAAAGGAGGAGTGGTAGAGGTTAGAGAGAAATGAATAGAGGGGGAGGAGAGAGTGAGAGGTACAGAGGAAATAAGAGAGAAAGGGGGGAAGGGGAGAGAGAGAAAGAGGGGGGGCAAGAGAGCGGGAGAGGGAAAGACAAAGAGAGGAAGGAGGGATGTTAGAGGTTAGAGAGAAATTAATAGAGGGGGAGGAGAGAGCGTGAGGGAGAGAGATACAGAGGAAATAAAAAGGAGAGAGGGAGAAGATGGGAAGAGCTGGGGTGTGGGAGAGTGCAGGCAGGGAATGGAGAGGTGGGGAGAGAGAAAGCAATGGATCTAAGATGGAAAGGGCAAAAAAGACTAAGAAATGAGGAGAGAAATGGGGGGGGGGGGGTGGAAGGAGAGAGCAGCTTACAGTCGGGGTGAAATTCCATCATTCTCGCACCCATCTCACCCTGTCCAATTTCCCCCCAATTTCATCCGGTCATGGTCCCCTCCCCCATCTCTCCAGGTGCCGAGAGGACACGAGGGGGTTTGCTGAGAGTGGGTTTACATGGACCTTCTTTCCCTCCCCACCCCTGCGCTCCATATCTCTCCGAGTGGACCAAGTGGGCAGCAGCCGGCACTAACCAATCTCAACATGTCGAAAGGATCAAAAGTGGCTCCATAACGGCCTCCCCTCCTTCCCTCCCCTCTCCATATAGAAAAGGTACTTGCTGTCAAAGTAACTGGTGTCTTCCTCTGACTCCAGGTGTGGGATGAACTCTGCCTTCTGCCGCAGCAAGCTATTCCAGTCCAGATCTTTGAAGAAGTTGTGCTGCTTCACTTCGTAAGTACCTCCTGGAGAGAGGCCATAGCAGTTATTAGGACAATCCATCATTCAACATGCGCCCGGGGCTCCTGATCGCTGAAACCTAGTTGTGTGTAATCGTACACACAACTAGGTTTAGAAGTGCCTTTCCTAGGAGGAGCAACGCTTCTGAACTCCAACTCAGGAGCTGGCTAACACTGATTACTGCTGAAGGCATGCTGAGATGCTGAGACGGATTGGAACGGTCCTGTTGCATCTTCCAGTTACACTCTCCAGTCATCAGTGCAACACTGCCACACCTGGGAGCAGGGATGTAGGTGCGGTATGAGCTGGGACTGGAGGGATTTTTGTAAGTTACCTTATCCTATTGCTAAAATGTAGTAAGCACTTCTGCATGCTATTCTTATAGGGGGTCAGAGTGGGCTGAATGGCCTGTACTGTGCTGTAATTTTAAAATCTAGACATACAGCTCAGCAATGAGCCCATGCCGCCAATTACATCCACTTGACCCCTGGTATGCTATTGAACAGTGGGAGGAAACTGGAGCACCCGGAGGAAACCCACAAAGACACGGGGAGAAGGTACGAACTCCTTACAGACAGTGCGGGATTTGAACCCCGGGCCCGATCACTGGCGCTCTAACAGCGTTGCGCTAACTTCTATGTCAACTGTGTTGCCTGTAATGGTCTATTCCTCCAATATACATTTACTTAAAATATATTTAATACTTAATAAATATCTTATTATAATGAGAAAAATTGCTATTTTTGAAAAATGTTTAAAGAAAATTTATTTTTCTTCAGTGCTTTTCTTCAAGTATTTGCTTGCCACCCACCACCTTCTCCTCGGACCCCAGCCCCTTCTCTCTCCTTAGACACAGTATTTCCAGGGCTGCCTGGCGGCTTTCTTTAGTTGGTTCCACTTGCTGTTATACTGGGGTTACCGTGGTGTTGCCAACTCTCTGGGCTTGCCCCGCTTGTTCCTGCCATTGAAAATTAATCTCAGGGACAAACTGTGAGCAAATCCAGAAGAAAGGTAGTAGACTTGGGTTGTGAGTGCAGTAAAACCCCTGTTATCCGAAATTCAGGCAACCGGCAAGAAAAAAAAAATCGAGGAAAGTAAATAAATCAATGATTAAAATAAATAAGAATAAATAAAAAAATTTTAAATGATAAAAGTAAATGTTCTCTGAAGTAACAGCAGTTTTAGTGAAGACGTGAGCAAATATTCACCCTTGGTCGTGCTTTGCTTGTTTGAATAAAATGGAGTCGTCCAGGATAAAGAGCTGGTTGATGTCACTCGCTGTTGGGGTGACTCTCTTAAAGGGTCTCCTTATTCCTGCTTCGTAAGAGTCTTTATGTTTATTAGTATATTATTATATAAAGGTTAAGGTTCCATTATTGTCATGTAATATTATATTTAGAATGTAACATACGTGTAAATTCTTTAACTTTGGTCTACCATATGGCAGACAGAGAGTTGCCACTTTGTCCAGCACCCCACCCCACCCCCCACTCCACCCCAGCATCTGGTGTTCCTAGGCCAGTGGTTCTCATCCTTTTTCTTTCCACTCACATACCCCTTTAAGTAATCCCTATGCCATCAGTGATTAATAAGGGATTGCTTAAAGTGGGATGTGAGTGGGAAGGGAAGGTTGAGAACCACTGCTCTAGACCTGATTGCTACTGAAATATTTGGCTTGAGAAAAATTGCCATTGGGCCATTTCCTTTGGAGATCTGAAACCGTGCACATAACAAGTCCATGAGGTACAATTAAAACAGTGGTTTTCAAACTTTTTCTTTCCACCCACATCCCACCTTAAGCAATTCCCGACTAATCACAGAGCACTGATGGAATTACTTAGAGTGGAAAGAAAACGGTTGAGAACCACTATCCTAGGTGGTCTCCCTCCTGCTTAGCTTCTGAGATCAGGTATAAAGGTATCAGCCTTTAGGTGCAGTAAGAATTTATCTGTAAACTTAGGGTGGTGGGGGGGGGGGGGTTAATTATGATGGCAGCATGGTTAGTGTAGCAGTTTTCACTATGAGGAACAGGGTTCAAATATAAATTTTGTAAGTTAAGGGAATCACCTGATTAAAGTGAATGACATAATTAAGGACTACAATACTGATTGGGTGAATGCCTCTTGTGAGACAAGGTTTGTAGAACTTGGGGTTTTCTCTTTGGGATAAAGATAAGAGATGGCTTAATGGAGATCTACAAGATTATGGGAGGTGTAGATCGGGTGGACAGCCAGCACCTTTGTCCCGAGGTGACAGTAGCAAACACCAGAGGACATCTGTATAAAGGGAGGGGAGGGAAGTTCAGGATTTTTTACCCATTGAGTGGTGGGTGCCTGGAATGCATTGGCGGGGATGGTGGTGGAGGCTGGTACTATCTTTGGCTTGGCTTCGCGGACGAAGATTTATGGAGGGGGTAAAAAGTCCACGTCAGCTGCAGACTCGTTTGTGGCTGACAAGTCCGATGCGGGACAGGCAGACACGATTGCAGCGGTTGCAGGGGAAAATTGGTTGGTTGGGGATGGGTGTTGGGTTTTTCCTCCTTTGCCTTTTGTCAGTGAGGTAGGCTCTGTGGTCTTCTTCAAAGGAGGTTGCTGCCCGCCAAACTGTGAGGCGCCAAGATGCACGGTTTGAGGCGATATCAGCCCACTGGCGGTGGTCAATGTGGCAGGCACCAAGAGATTTCTTTAGGCAGTCCTTGTACCTTTTCTTTGGTGCACCTCTGTCACGGTGGCCAGTGGAGAGCTCGCCATATAACACGATCTTGGGAAGGCGATGGTCCTCCATTCTGGAGACGTGACCCATCCAGCGCAGCTGGATCTTCAGCAGCGTGGACTCGATGCTGTCGACCTCTGCCATCTCGAGTACTTAGACGTTAGGGATGTAAGCGCTCCAATGGATGTTGAGGATGGAGCGGAGACAACGCTGGTGGAAGCGTTCTAGGAGCCGTAGGTGGTGCCGGTAGAGGACCCATGATTCGGAGCCGAACAGGAGTGTGGGTATGACAACGGCTCTGTATACGCTTATCTTTGTGAGGTTTTTCAGTTGGTTGTTTTTCCAGACTCTTTTGTGTAGTCTTCCAAAGGCGCTATTTGCCTTGGCGAGTCTGTTGTCTATCTCATTGTCGATCCTTGCATCTGATGAAATGGTGCAGCCGAGATAGGTAAACTGGTTGACCGTTTTGAGTTTTGTGTGCCCGATGGAGATGTGGGAGGGCTGGTAATCATGGTGGGGAGCTGGCTGATGGAGGACCTCAGTTTTCTTCAGGCTGACTTCCAGGCCAAACATTTTGGCAGTTTCCGCAAAGCAGGACGTCAAGCGCTGAAGAGCTGGCTCTGAATGGGCAACTAAAGCGGCATCGTCTGCAAAGAGTAGTTCACGGACAAGTTTCTCTTGTGTCTTGGTGTGAGCTTGCAAGCGCCTCAGATTGAAGAGACTGCCATCCGTGCGGTACCGGATGTAAACAGCGTCTTCATTGTTGTGGTCTTTCATGGCTTGGTTCAGCATCATGCTGAAGAAGATTGAAAAGAGGGTTGGTGCCAGAACACAGCCTTGCTTCACGCCATTGTTAATGGAGAAGGGTTCAGAGAGCTCATTGCTGTATCTGACCCGACCTTGTTGGTTTTCGTGCAGTTGGATAATCATGTTGAGGAACTTTGGGGGACATCCGATGCGCTCTAGTATTTGCCAAAGCCCTTTCCTGCTCACGGTGTCGAAGGCTTTGGTGAGGTCAACAAAGGTGATGTAGAGTCCTTTGTTTTGTTCTCTGCATTTTTCTTGGAGCTGTCTGAGGGCAAAGACCATGTCAGTAGTTCCTCTGTTTGCGCGAAAGCCGCACTGCGATTCTGGGAGAATATTCTCGGCGACACTAGGTATTATTCTATTTAGTAGAATCCTAGCGAAGATTTTGCCTGCAATGGAGAGCAACGTGATTCCCCTGTAGTTTGAGCAGTCTGATTTCTCGCCTTTGTTTTTGTACAGGGTGATGATGGTGGCATCACGAAGATCCTGAGGCAGTTTACCTTGGTCCCAACAAAGCTTGAAAAACTCATGCAGTTTGGCATGCAGAGTTTTGCCGCCAGCCTTCCAGACTTCTGGGGGGATTCCATCCATACCTGCTGCTTTGCCACTTTTCAGTTGTTCGATTGCCTTATATGTCTCATCCAGGGTGGGAACCTCATCCAGCTCTAGCCTTAGGGGCTGTTGAGGGAGCTGGAGCAGGGCGGAATCTTGGACTGAGCGGTTGGCACTGAAAAGAGATTGGAAGTGTTCTGACCATCGGTTGAGGATGGAGATCTTGTCGCTGAGGAGGACTTTGCCGTCTGAGCTGCGCAGCGGGCTTTGGACTTGGGGTGAGGGGCCGTACACAGCCTTTAGAGCCTCGTAGAAACCCCTGAAGTCGCCAATGTCCGCGCTGAGCTGGGTTCGTTAGGCTGGTACTATAGGGACATTTAAAAGACTCTTAGACAAGCTGCAAGAAAAATTGAGGATTATGAATGTGAGGTAGGGAAGGTTTAGATTGTTGAGTAGATTTATATAGGTCAGCACAACAGCATCGGCTGAAGGACCTGCTACAATGTATCTAGCCCAGGGGTGGGCAACCTTTTAAATTTTAACTTAGCCATACAGCACGGTAACAGCCCACGAGTCTGTGCTGCCCAGTTAACCTACACCCCCGGTACGTGGTGAGGGGCCGAAATGACCTGTTACCTTGCTGTAGGTCTTAATTTAAAAATTAAAAGCCTGCCCACCCCTGATCCAGAACATCAGTTAAATCACCAAGGTATGGAAGATTGCAGACCAAGTGTTATTAATATAGATGGATACTTGGAAGGTTAGCATGGGCATGATAGGCCAAAGGCCCTGCGACTTTATGACTTGGCTCATCTCCACAGATACAGTTCTGTCACTATCAACCATTTCACAGCCTGTAGCTCTCTGAATGAAATAAACAGCCATTGCCAGATAAATGGGCCACTTATTTTATTAAAACTCTGAATTGCTCGTCAGGATAATATTTCCATCTTAAATGATCTTATCATAATAATTACCAATTGGCACCTCAGTTTGTTCCAGCTTATTTAAGATCATCCCAGTGATTCAGTCTGAACAGACCCACTTAACATAGTCTGCACTGCAACAAGAGTGATTAGATTTTAAAATTCTGCTGATTCCTATCCGTGAAACTTGGCAGTGGATGAACATTATTTAATGTGATCAGCTGGCAATTGCCAAGTGCGTCATGTTTGGGCCCAAGCGTGTTTTATGAAATGAAAATGTGCAGCAACAAGAAACAGCCTTGCAACACAGCGAATCGAAGCAATGGATTTACCCATCTGGAACAAAATACGAGCAGAGGGATCCGGCATCTATGGAGATTGGCAGATGCCGCATGTGAATTTTCTGGTTGCTTGAGATTGTGTGTTGCACGATTGGCGAACTAATGGTGAGATGCACCGACCTTTACTTTCTGCAATTTTTTTTTGCCGGTTGATTGAATTCCGGAGAACAGGGGTTTTACTGTAAGTAAAAAAAAGTGGAAATCTGAACTAAAAAAATTGCAAGAACCACTGCCTAATCTTCTGATTGACAAAGTTCTGGATAGTGGGATTGAGTGGGATAACTCTTTTATTCCCCAATAACAGGCTTTGTTCACGATAAATTATTTACAAACTGATAACTGTTCAAAGTTTCTTTCCACCTTTCATGTCGTATCCATACATTTCCATCACTGGACATTCTTTCATTCATTTTGTATTGAGCCCCATGTTGGCAGATGTGGCATTTCAATTCTGTGCCCCACTCCTGCGCTGACAGAATCAGAATCAGGATTTATTGTCATGAACAAGTCATGAAATCCAGTGTTGGGCGGCAACATCATAGAGCAAGCATATATATTGTAACCATCTTACAACATGAGCACGAGACCATGGATATGTCCACCCATGGTCTCATGCTCTATCAAACCAAGACTTTCTGGAAATTGGAGAAGCAACACCTAATTTTCCATCTGGGCCCTCTTCAACCAGTCAGCCTTAACTTCAACTTCTCCAGTTCCTGCTTGTCCACTCCCCGTTCTCCCCCATCCCTCTGTCCTCCAGCTCTCCACCCCCTTCCCTCTCCATTCACACAGCCAACCCCCTCCCCTTGTTTGCTGTTGTGCCTTCCCTTCCTTAACCACCTACGACCTCCTGCCTGTGGGACTGCTCCTCCCCCTGCCCCTTCCCACCCTTCCATCATTTTTTTTGGGACGTCTGTGTCCATACCTTGATGAAGGGCTCAAGCTCGAAAGGATAGTTGTGTATCTTTATCTCTGTTACATAAGGTTCGCTGTTTGACCTGCTGAATTTCTCCAACATTGTGATTTAGTGGTGGAGCGAGCCTACCTGTTCCCAGCCGGTCCAGTGGGTTTGGTTGTAGGAGACTGGAGATCAGGTGCTGCGCGTCAGCAGGGAGAGCCTCGTCCCCGTCAGGCCACACAATGTCATCTGGAAACAAAACAAAGAGTTCAACAGGAGAAGCTGCGATTGGATCGGCTCTGTCCCTCACTGTCAGTTGTTATTCCATTAAAACTTTGTTGACTCTTTTGGCCAAACCTCACTCCATTTCCTGTCCCATGAAGCATTCCTGATTTACACAGTGTTGCACATAAGGAAATTTTATGGGCGGCATGGTTAGTGTAGTGGTTAGCGCAAGGCTATTGCAGTGCCAGTGACCCGGGATCGAATCCGGTGCTGCCTGTTACCCCCCCCGTGACCTGCATGGGTTTGTGCCAGGTGCTCAGGCTTCCTCCCACCTTCCAAAAGAAAAATTTTTGTAGGTTAATTGGGGTATTTGGGCGACACAGGCTCATGGGCTGGAAGAGTCTGTTACCATGCTATATGCCTAAATTATTTAAAATTGGGATTTGTCAGTCAATGAGGCATCAATACAATAATCCCTGTCCATATGCAGCGCACGAACATGGAAATGAAGGGCATTAAAATGGAGAAGCTGGGATCACAGTCCAGTGTCCCAGAGCTTTCACTGTTGCAGACACTCAAACATCACGCTTGTCTGGGTTGCAAACTCACCGCTAATGACTTGGCCAAACAGTTCCTCGGGGGTGTCACCAAAGAAGGGAACACACCCCACCAAGAATTCATACAGGATAATACCCATCGCCCACCAGTCGACTGGCTTCCCGTAGCCCTGCCGAAGGATGACCTCGGGGGCAATGTACTCAGGGGTTCCACACACCTGAAATGTACAGATGATGTTAGTAGGTCCAAAGAAAACTGCTCTAGATTCCGTGACCACCCCATCCTTTAGTGTCACCCCCCAGAATTCGTCCTCTAAACTCACATGCCGCTCTACACTGTTCAGACAATCTTTAATGAGCCGGGTTTTGGTCCACTCCTGCACCCCTGTACCCCCAACACAGACAATGTAACCACCCAATCAAATAAAGGCAAATGGCATGTTACACAGTGCAAGAGGCACAGAGTACAATGGGAAAAGAGCCTCATTGCAGTTACACAGTGAGTACGGTGTGCAGGCTTGGGCTCTTTGCCCAAGGAAAGAGAGGCCAGAGAAAGAGGGAGGGCACGTGATTCCTGAGACAGGGAGTGGTGGGAAAGTTGTACAATCGAGAGGTACCAAGCAGAATGCATGCATTGCATAAGCGCCCTCGACGTACCGGCCAAGAATCCGGAAAATCGGACAATCTGGACTGACCTGTTCCCCAAACAGTCTGGGTTTTAGGACTTCAGCATCACACTCTCAACTCCCTTTGAGTCATCATGTTCTCCCTAAAACACCTCACCTTTCACCCTTAACCCATGCCCTCCAGTTCTTGCCTCACTTCCCAGTGGGAAAAGCTAGCTTGGATACCCTAATGTATTCTGCTACACTCCAGGGAATAAAATCCAAACCTGCTTAAGCTTTGGAACATGACTGTGTGGCTCGGTACGACAATAACACCATCTACAAATTTTCCGACGATACCACGGTAGTGGGTTGTATAAAGGAAGGGGATGAGTCAGTATACAGGAGGGAGATTGAAAACTTGGCTGAATGGTACACCAACAACAACCTTGCCCTCAATGTCACCAAAACCAAGGAGCTGATTGGGGGATCAGAGGTAGAGAGGGTGAACAAATTTAGATTCTTAGGCATCATGAAGAAAGCACGTCAGCACTTCTAATTCCTCAGGAGGTTTGGTACGACACCAGAAACCCTGGCAAATTTCTACAGATTTGTGGTGGAAAGTGTGCTGACCGGCTGCATCATAGTCTGGTCTGGGGACACCAATACCCCTGAGTGTAAAGCCCTCCAAAATGTAGTGGACACAGTCCAGGACAACACAGGCAAAACTCTCCCGACTATTGAGTACATCTAAGGGGAACGCTGCCGTCGGAGGGCAACAGCAATCATCAAAGACCCTCACCACCCATGCTCTGTTCTCGCTGCTGCCATCAGGAAATAGGTCTAGATGCCACAAGACTCACACCATCAAGTTCATGAACAGCTGCTCCCCCTCCACCATCAGACCCCTCAACAACAGACTAAATCAGGGTCTCTGACTTGTGCACTTTATTGATTTTCTTTTTTATTCTCTCTGTATTGTTCAGTCAGTTGGTTTACATTTCTTTTATTTGTTTACATGTTTACGCTGTGTACAGTTTATTTTTTGCACCACCAATTAGTGGTAATTCTGCCTCGCCCGCAGGAAAAAGGATCTCAGGGTTGTATGTGATGTGTTCTCTGACGATAAATCTGAAATGGTACCTGCAGCAAGTTTGGACATTATGTGGCTGTAGAAGGCACTACATAAATGCAAACTCCTGATTTCTGCACCTGCCCACTTAAATCTTCAGGTCTTCTCCTCGTCTGACGTGCATTTTGGTTACAACCTCGATTCCATAGAAATACCAATTCTTCTAAACATCTTCAGCCACTTGAGTAAATCTCCCAAAGCAGTTTTGATTGTGCTGTTTGGAAAACGAAGGCCGTTGCGATGGTGGTGATTGTTTGTTATTGAGAGGTTAAGTTTAGCAGTTGAGGTAATGGAAACAGCCGTCACAGTGCAGTTGGATAATTAATTAGAGCACCGGGCTGGCAGTGGATTATCCACGCTTCTGCACATCTTTTATATTTGCTCCGATGAATTTTGGCATTTCAGTCTGATGCAGTAATCACTCAGATTTCAGATTTATTGTCAGAGTACATACATAACATCACATACAACCCTGAGATTCCTTTCTCCTACTGGTAGTGCAAAAAAAACTGTACCCTCTGTACACATGTAAACAAATAAAGAAATGTAAACCAACCGACTGTGTAATGCAGAGAGAATAAAAAAGAAAATCAATAAAGTGCACAAGTAAGAGTCCTTAAATGAGACCCTGATTGAGTTTGTCATTGAGGAGTCTGAAGATGGAGGGGGAGCGGCTGTTCCTGAACCTGGTGGTGTGAGTCTTGCGACAGAATGTGCGTTGTGCGGCGCGGATCCTTGATGATTGCTGCTGCTCTCCAACAGCAGCGTTCCCTGTAGATGGTCTCGATGGTGGGGAGAGATTTGCCTGTGATGTCCTGAGCTGTGGCCACTAGCTTTTGCAGGGCTTTACACTCAGGGGTATTGGTGTCCCCATACCAGACTGTGAAGCAGCCAGTCAGCACAGTTTCCACCACACCTCTATCGAAATGTGTACCATTTGTTTCTAAGGTGCGGTCATGGTTAATGCAGGAAACGTGTCAATAAGCTTTCGTAAATAGCAAATAGTGGTCCACGAGGTGTGTTAGACTTGGAACACACAAACTAACAGCAAGAGAAACAGCCAATTTCTCCTGAGGCTGCTTTGCTATTTAATAAGACCCACAGCTAATCTGATTGTAGTGTCAACTCCGCTTTCCCGTTTACCTCGGGCTAACATTTCATTCATGGCCTTTCAAGTAACACTCTACCCGCGCCTTATAAATATTCAAAGACTGTTTCCACAGAGGGTTTCAAAAAGCTCATCGTCTCCCTCGTTGCAAACTTCAGGAACTTTTCTCAGCGATGAGCATGTCGTGAGGAGAGGTTTGGGGGAAGGGGGTATTGGTAGGGAGCTAGTCAGGATAGGAATCCCTGCAGAAGTGAAGACCCTGGGATATATCTCCAGGGCCCATGTCAGAACAGCCTTCAAGAGGGTGAAACCTCACAAGGCATCAGGCCCTGACTGTGTACCTGGCAGGGGACTGAAAACCTGAGCCAATCAACTAGCTGGAGTGTTAACGTACATTTTCAATCTCTCATTGCTGCAGCCGGAGGTTCCCACCTGCTTCAAAGGGGCATCAACCTTCCCGGTGTCCATGAAGAGTGAGCTGCCTCAATATTGCCCAGTAGCACTCACGTCGGTTGGTCGTGGTCTGAATTAACTCATACCTAAGTAAAAATCTAGACTCACTGCAATTCGCCTATTAGAATTGCTCTGCGCAGATGCAATCTCACTGGCTCTCCACCCAACTCTGGATCACATAGACAACAGCAACATCAGGCTACTCTTCATCGACTACAGCAAAGCTTTCAGTACCATCATACCCTCAATGCTGGCCAACAAGCTCCAAAACCTGGGCCTCTGTAAACTCCCCCAACCCCCCCCACCGCCCGCCACAGGATCCTTGACTTCCTCATTCGACGACCACAGTCAGTACAAATTGGAAACAACGTCTCCTCCTCAATGACAAATAACACAGGCTCAACTCAAAGATGTGTGTTAGGCCCTTGCTCTACTCGTCCTGCACCAGGCACAATTCAAATCCTACCTACAAATTTACCCCATGGTCATCGGCAGAATCACAATGAGGAAGGGCACAGGAGTGAGGGTGGATCTAGCTAGTCAAGTGGTGTAACAACAGCAACCTTCCACTCAATGCAATTCATTGTTCATTCAGAAGGGCAGCATAGCAGTTAGTGCAGTGCCTTTTCAGCGCCAGTGATTGGGACCAGGGTTCGAATCCTGTGCTCTCTATAGTAAGTTTACCCCCGTGACTGTGTGGGTTTTCCCTGGGGCTCCGGTTTCCTCCCATTATTTGAAACGTTTTGGGGTTGTAGGTCAATTGGGTGTAAATTGGGCGGCATGGGGTCGAGGGCCGAAATGGCTGTATGTCTGAATTTAAATCTGATGCTAGAGAAGAAATAGCTGTTTCTGTATCACTTGGGAGGAAATAAAAGTGGACAACTTTCCATTGGATCAATCATTGCTTAAGTAGGTTGTAAGGACGGATCTATTTCAGTAAAACATGTTGTATGTTTCTGTGCTGGAGAGAGCTCTAGATGGGTGGAGGGTGAATTGCAGTGTAAATATAAGCGTGAACCTGTAGTCAGGTCAGAGCTGGTAGCTGGAACAATATGAAACTTAAATCTCAACATTAATGCTGCATCTGACGGGGAATATGTTACAGATAGTCCCTGACTCATGACCTATGTGGTTTGTAACCATCTGTACAAACGACGGAAAAAATACTGTATAAATTTAAAAAAATATATGTAAATATCACAATTACGCCCTTGGGGTGAAAGTAGGGGCCTATCTATGGAAAATAGCACCTATGGCAGGGGTGGCCAACCTCTTTTGAGACCTGGCCTTGGCAGCGGCCAGGTTATATTTGACGAACGATAAGATGGATACAGTGAATTTCTGACGTACGTCCACTTTGTGATACGACCGGTCGGTCAAAACGAAACTCGGTCGTAAGTCGGGGACTATTGGGAAATAAGTAGAATATATAAAAGGAGAGACTTGGAAGGATGAGAGGCATCCAGAGGACATAAAAGGTAGCCAAGGTTTCAGGCCTACGCCCCTTGTTAGTACTCCAGGTGATTGGGAACAAGGTGGGGTTGATAGAATACCCTCACAGTTTTGGGCTAAATCGCTTCTTTCTATGGCTAAGAAAATGTGAGGAACATCCCAAGGCCTCTCACAGTTCGAGCCCAGTCTGCAGAGAATCGTCAGCTGCTTGCAAAGCAAGGCTTGATCAAAACGGGATCCAGACACTTTACACGGGCATCCTGCTCAGGGGAAATTCCTGGGGGACATGAATGCTAGCTGCAACAGGAAACACTACAGCACAGGCCCTTCGGCCCACAGTGTTGTGCCGACCTCTAATTTTTAGTAGTATGCGCAAAAAAATCTTACATTGTGCAACTTTTTTTTCCTGTGACAAAAGTACGTGTGCACTGAATGCTTGTACAAATGTAAACTCGAAATTGTTTCAAGATGATTTTGGCACAGCCTATGTCTCATGGCTAATAAAACTGTACTGGCACTTTTTAATATAACACAAGTATGATTGCATTCTACAATGTTAGTATTATATATTATCTTAGGTAACGAACCTTTGGTGTGCGCATTAATTTCCTTTGTGTGCTGATTGCAAAATGTATACAGAGGAGTGCTGACCTAATAACCTACCCGAACAACTGCCTAAAATTTCCCTCTTGCATAACCCTCCATTTTCCTCAGTTCCATGTCCCCCATCCTAATGGTCTCTTAAAAGATCCTACTGCACCTGCCTCTTCCACCATTCCATGCCCCCACCACTCTTCGTGAAAAACCTACCTCTTACATCCCCCCCTGTATTTACTCCCAAGCACTTTACAACTATGCCCTCTCATGTGAGCCATTTAAGCCCTGGGCCTCCACCCGATAATCGCCTCTCCTCATCTTGTCACCAAGTATCCTTCACCACTCCAGGATCAAGATCAGTCAATCTATCCTCAATAAGGCCTGCTCTCCAATCCAGGCAACATCCTTGTGAATCTCTTCTGCACCTTATCGATAGCATCCACATCCTTCTTAGTGCGGGGTGGACTGGAACTGGGCACAATATTCCAACTGAAGTCCAGCCAACATCTTATTCAGCTGTTACATTATCTCACGATGCTTGAACTCGATTCCAAAGTTAATGAAGGCCAACACACCATATGCAATCTCAACAGAGCTGGGGACAGAGGAACATTCCTTTCGTTCTGCACCACCCACTACATAAAAATAACGGTAACGCACTGATTCAGGCAAAGAAGTTGAAGCAAACATTTAATGTCCAGACCTGTTTATCCAAGAATTCTCTGGCATCTTTTTCAATGTGACCCTCATAGAGGTTGGTGGTGAGGTTCATCAGTCCGATTTTTGAGAGGCCAAAGTCTGTGAGCTTGATGTGGCCCATCGATGTGATCAAGAGGCTGCAATGGAAGAAATATTGTGGGTCACAACCCAGCAGAGCACAATGCCTGGTGTAGATTGGCGAAGTAAACCAACAGGGGTCCCTACAGCCTTCAGGTCTGCTAAATAATTGAGAGGTCAGGAGGATTTTCACATTGTGGGGCCAACTAGCATCTTCCTAATATCTCCCACCAAGATATTGATGGGAAGGAGTTCCATGCCTTGAAATATCCTTCAGCAACTGTGGAAGTATGGTCCTTTCTAGTTCAGATTGATGTTTAAATCTTAAATTTTTGAAATTGAAATTTTTTTTATTTAAAAATGTTGAATTTAGACATACAGCACGGTTACAGGCCATTTCGGCCCACGAGCCCGTGCCGCCCAATTGCACCCGATTGACCTTCCACCCCCACCCAGTATGTTATTGAACTGGACACCACCCACCCCCCCCCCCCCCGGGGAAAACCCATGCAGAAACGGGGAGAATGTACCTACTCCTTATAGACATCGCGGGATTCGAACCCAAGTTCCCGATCGCTGGTGCTGTAAAGACATTGTGCTAACCGCTACACCAAATGTGCTGCCCATAATACATTAACATATTAAATAATTAAAATATTAATACATCATGCAACTTGATTAATGCTTACGCTGGGGCAGTTACAGATACCCAGGACAGTGGGGACCCAGGACGTGTGTTCCCTGGCCATGACAAACTAGCTGATAAAATTCCCTGAGCCCTGATGTATGAGGGGCATAGATAAGTTAAATATTCATAGACTTTTTCCCAGGGTAATAGAATCTACAGAGCATTGATTGAGAGGAGAATGATTTACCAGGGAACTGAGGGGAAGTTTCTTCATACATAGGGTGGTAGGTATATGGGATGAGCTGCCAGAGGAAGGGGTGAAAGTGGACAGTTGCCGCTACTGCTGGTGCTGTCCCACTGAGAGCAAGGAGTGGGGACAGTGCACTCCCTCCGCAGGGTCCTACCGGCCGTCCAACTAGCAACGGCTCAGTGCAGGCTTTAAACGGGCTGTTAAAGGAGCTGACGGTGTTTTATTTTAAAATCCTGAAACCGCGGAGGACGGTGCCCAAGATGGTGGGGCCTGTGCTGGCAGAGGCCTCAATGGGTTGCAGACTCCGAGGAAGCAGGGCACCAGAAAACAGGGTAGAGAGCAACCCCTTCGAGAAGAGAAGCAGAGGGGGACTCTCGTGATGGAGTAGTGGCTGGTTGAATGGAACCAGCCCTCTCCAGAGAAAATAAAAAAAAGTTTGAAAAAACAGAGCTCAATAAACATAAAATACAGGAAGAGAAAGATAAAGTTACAGAGAAGAGACAGAAGATGGCACCCAAAAGAGAAAAAGTAAGAATAACAGAGAAAAGGAAAGAAGGAAAATCACTGGAGAAGAAAGAAGGCCTTACCTGCACGTCGGAGAAGAGAGCCACCGTGGAGAGGAGCGGCCGATCTCCGGTGTTGGTGAATCCCCAGAGGAGCGGTGTCCTCTCAACCAGTGGACTTCAAAAATGGCTCTCAGAGCCAAGAAGAGGTGAGCAACTGCACATGCGCGAAGAGTTGAGCATGCACAGTGCGCAAGTAAAAGAAAAGGTTAACGCCGGCAGGAGGGGGACTCAGCTGAGGAACGGCCAGCTGCAGAGTGGCCAGCTGAGAGACGACCAGTATCGGGGCGTTCGGCTGGGGGAAGTAAGCAAGAAGGAAGAAGAGTGGTGAGAAAGAGAATGAAGGGCTGGAAGAGGGTGAATGGCAATGGGGCGACCGGCAGGGGGACGACCTGCAGTGGGAGGCCCAACAACGGGTCGACCTGCATCAGGAGGCCCAACACCAGGAGACACAGCAGCTGGAGGCCTAGCAAGGATACAGAAGCAGCTCACCAGAGAAGGATGAAGATACACAGATACAGAGTAGAGAAGAAGATGACACAGACATAAATACAGACACAGAAGAGGAGGAGGAAGACCAAGAATTTCAAAGGAAAGAAGAAGGTAAAATAGAAGGACAAAATTTAGATGAAGCTTTTTTCGAAGAACAAATGAGGTCATTAAAAGAATGAACTAAGTTCTAATGATAGCCAATCAAAAGAAAAATGAAAAGAGCTGAAGACTGAAATAGGGAAAAGAGGAGAAAATGTGGAGGAATGAGAAGCTGCTGTAGAAATGGAGATAAATGATTTAAGAGGGAAGTTGGAAGAGAGTGAAAAAAAATTAAAGAGACAAGATTTATTATCACAAAAAATTGACATATTGGAAAACTACGTAGGCGAAACAACATAAAAATAGTGGGCCTGAAAGAAGGCAAAGAAGGGTCAGATGTGAAGGAATTTATAAAAGGATGGATCCCGAATGTGCTGGGAACGACAGACTCACATGAAGAAACAGAAATCAAAAGGGCTCATAGAGCACTAGTACCAAAACTGCCACCACATCAAAAACCAAGATCCGTATTGGTAAAATTTCTAAGATATATGACAAGAGAAACCATACTGGAGCAGGCAAGAAAGAAGGTTAGAGAAGACAATAAGCCGTTGGAATATAAGGGACAAAAAATATTTTTTTACCCAGACATAAGCTTCGACCTTTTAAAGAAGAGGAAGGAATTCAAAACGGCAAAAACAATCTTATGGAAGAAAGGTTATAACTTTATATTAAGACATCCAGCAGTACTCAAAGTATTTATTCCTGGGGAATGAAATAGACTGTTCTCGGACCCAAAGAATTTGCTGAACATTTGCAGGACAGAAGAGAGGAGGAGGAGTGATAAGAAGGATGACTGGCAAGAAAATAATCAAAAATGTAAAAATATAAAGTAAAGATAATGTATATATAAAGATTTAAAGATGGATAAGAGAAGGGGAAAAAAAAGAGAGAGCTTTGTTATAAGTACAGGAAAATAGTGTTCTCTGGGGGTGGGAGAATAATGGTCACTGCGAAATCGGTTGACGCTTGCGAGTAAGTTTGCAAACCGAATGGAAAGGGGAGTTGTGGTTGCCGTCAAGGGACAAGGGGCCATCCAAGGAGGGGAGGTTCATTTGGGGTTAAAGGGTTATTGCTTGTGGGGATTGTTGGGGTATTTCAGGTCTTAAATGCATTGTTATATATTGAGATTAAAAAAGGAAAACTTAAAAAACAGTAATGGAAAAAAGGGATGGAGGTGATGAAGAGGCGGAAAATAAGTGAAAATAAAGATATAAGATGGCCACGTTGACTATATGATATAAACATTAATTGAATATATAACCAAGTTTAAGTGTATCTCATTGGGGAAAAAAAATCACATATAATTTAAAAGACAAAGTTACAATGTTTGAAAAAACCTGGAACATAACAGAAAGAGCAGGCCTCGGACCACCACCACCTAAAATGATGAGAAGATAAACACGATCAGATTTAATGTGAGTAAATAGACGATATGTCTTTTTTGTTTGTATTCCTTCTGGATAAAGATATTGTTTTATTGTATTTTCTATGTTCAATATTTACTGTTTTTGGAGGGGGGTGGGAAGGGGGAAGGGAGGGATGGGGGAAAAGAAGAGAAAATGTCACTGTGAATATTTAAAGAGATGCATCTGTAAATATATTGGTTGATATGGTTCATAGTGCAATAAATAAAGAATTACAAACAAAAAGAGAAGGAGAAGCACAGGATATGACCCTACAGGACAGTGACCATGGCAGCGGCCCAGTGAGGGGCTCTGCGGCTGAAGAACAGATGGGCAGTGGGGGTGTTTCCGACTCAGATGAGGAACCCACTCGGACTGAGGGCTGCTGGTGACTTACAGTCAAAGGACCCACTTCAGGCTGCGGACTGTGGGAGACTGGCTGAAGGGGTACCAGGTATCAGAACCGGGATTTGAGTGGGTGCCAGGTCCAGAATGGGTCTTGAAGGCTTCCTGAGCCTGTCGGATGTTTGGATCTGGAGGCCAATGGATTGGACTAGTCTGTGCGGCTCCCCTCAAATTTTTTTGTAGTCAGTGCGTGCAAAAATCTTACGTTGTGAAATTTTTTTTCCCTGTGACAAAAGTATGTGCACACTGAATGCTTGTGCAAATATAAACTTGAAATTGTTTCAAGATAATTTTGGCCCAGCCGATCTCTCATGGCTAATAAAACTGTATTGGCATGCATAACACAAGTATGACTGCATTCTATGAAGTAACGTATTTAGTTAAGATTTTATTCTACTTTGTTCAGTTTGTTGTTCTATTAAATAAATTAATTAACTAACCTTTTGGGCACTCATTATTTTCGTTTGCGTGCTGGTTTCAAAATGCGAGTGTGCACGCACAGCTTAGAGGGAACAGTGTGCGGGAGGCAAAAGAACAGACGCTCAGTGACCCTGGGGGACTCTTTTACTCCTCTTTCTCTGACTGTAAGGGGCACTGGCACATAGGGGTAGGAAGTGTTCAGAGGGATATGGGCTGAATGCAGGCAAATGGACCTAGCTTGAACAGCATGGGTAAGATGGGCTAAAAGACCTGCTGTAGAACTCTCTCATTCTAGGCTAAGTTGGGTGAATAGCTGAGAGAGAGAGAGACAGATGTAGCAACAAGATGGCGAAATGAACTGAAAGGAACAACAGCTGGATTCTAATGAACTGCTTCTATTCTGCATGTAGAAAACATAAAAATATAAGAAATCGGAGCAGGAGTTGGCCATTCGGCTTATCGAGCCTATTCTGCCATTCAATGTGATCATGGCTGATCTGATGATGGGCTTGTCTCCACTGATCTGCCTTTTTTCCATATCCCATAATTCAACTGCTTTGTAAAAAATAATCTGTCTTTAATATATTTACTGAGGTGGCCTCCACTGCCTCAACGGACAGCCAATTCCACAGATCCACCACCCTCTGGGAAAAGCAGTTCCTCCTCATCTCCATCCTAAATCTACTCCCCTGGATCATGAGGCGATGTCCCCTAGTTTTGGTCTCCCCCATCAATGGGAATAACTTATCTACCTCTATCTTATCTACACCTTTCATAATTTTTTATGTTTCTAGAAGATCCCCTCTCATTCTTCTAAATTCCAGCGAGTACAGTCCCAGACAACTCAATCTCTCCTCATAGTCTAAACCACCATCATCTCTGGAATCAACTCGGTGAACATCCTCTGGACCATTTCCAAAGCCAGCACATCCTTCCTCAAGTAAGGAGACCAGAGCTGCACGCAGTACTCCAGATGTAGCCTCACCGGTACCTCGTACAATTGCAGCAGAACCTCCCTGCTCTTAAATTCAATCCCTTCAGTCATGAAGGCTAATATTCCATTTGAAAATGTTGAAATGCTCAGCAGGTTAGGTAACATCTATGATGAGAGAAAGAGTTAACGCTTTAGTCCCATGACTTTTCATCAGAGCGGTCCTCATGCTAACTCTTGTTTCCCTGCAGACCTGCCCTGGTCTGATGAGTGTTCATTCACTTTATTTACAGCTTCCAGCCTTCAACTTACTTGTCTGGCTTTAGATCTCGATGAACGATACCATAATTATGGAGGTATTCCAGGGCCAGGACAGTCTCCGCAAAATACATCTGAGCCAGGTCCACCGGTAATGCTCCAATGTTCTTTAACAGTGTGGCGCAGTCACCTCCTGCAAAGGGAGGGGCAAGAGGTGAGGAAAGTATGCTCTGCTAGACTAGATTAGGGAGAGAACTAATAAAAAAAAATGTAGACATACAGCACGGTAACAGGCCATTTTGGCACACGATCCCGATTAACTTACACCCCCCAGAACGTTTCAAATAGTGAGAGGAATCCCCATGCAGACATGGGGTGAAAGTCCAAACTCCTTACAGACAGCGTGGGATTCGAACCCAGGTTCCAATCGCTGGCGCTGTAAAGGCGTTGCGCTAACTGTTGCGCCAACCATGTGGCCCACAGTCACAGTGAAAACATGCAAATTTGTTGTACAAGGCAGCAAAGATTAAGTCAAGTTTATTGATTGCACAAGTACAACCTGACGAAACAGCTTCTCCGCTACACCAACTCTTTTAAGAAAAGATTAGGTCAGTGCATGGATGGAAGAGAAAAGTAAATCACGAGAAACTGTGGACACCCTGGCTGAAGTAAAAACACAAAATGCTGGAGAAACTTGGAAGTGTCCTTTATATAGCAAAGGTAGAAATACCCGACTGATGTTTCGGACTTGAGCCCTTCATCAAGGTATGAGAGAATGTTGGCAGGCATCCAAACAAAAAGATGGGGTGGGGGCGAGGGTAGCAAAGGCAAGAGATGATAGGTGGAGAAGAGGCGGAGGGGACAGCAGTGATCAGGGGGTGGAGTGATGTCTGGGTGGGTAGAGGCGGAACTGGAAAAGGGGAGGGGAACGAAAAGGTGAGCAAGGTTAGCAGAGAAGTCAATGTTAAGGCCATCTGGCTGGAGGGTGCCCAGCTGGAAAATAAGGTGTCCTTCCTCCAATCTGTGGATGGTCAGGGTGGGATAGTACGTAAGGGCATGGGTAGACATATGAGTGTGGGAGTGTTTGACCAGCTGAGTTTCTCCAGCATTTTGTGTTTTTACATGGATGGAAGGGGAGTGAGGGTTCTGTACTTGGTGCAGGTCAGTGGGATTGGACAGAATGGCTAAAGAGCCAAACAGCCTGTTTTCCGTGGTGTTATGCTCTCTGGTTCGATGAAAATCAAACTCTTCCAGTTAAATGTTGTCAAAGCTGGAGATCATCAGAAAATTTTAAGACTGATCCTGGCAGGGGAAAACTTTTCCCATCTCTGTGTAACAGTGACAAGTTCATTGCTGAATTAGATTGTACATGATGGGCACTCAGTGAACTAATGCTGATTGTGAACTTGTGCAGTATGCAATTTTCTTGCACTGACATTTAACGCGCAGACATGCATAAAGTGAATGCTCGTGTCCTTCGTCTCCAGTTCTGGAACTATGGGGCATAGGTTTAAGGTGAATGGGGAGAAATTTAAGGGGATCCCGAGGGCAACATCTTTACTCAGAAGGTGGTCTGTGTCTGGAACGGGCTGCCAGAAGTGGGCAGGATTTGTCATTGAAAAGACACTTTGACATTTGGCCTAGAAGGTTATGGACAAAAAAAAACCAGGCAGGCCTAAAACTTTGACTTGCTATTACTCTCCATGGACGCTCTGGGACCGGCTGAGTTTCTCCAGCACTTTTGTGGACTGCACTGGACACCAGCAGGCTTCTTGCTGACCAATGCAAGCCAAAGAACTAGTGAAAACTAAGAAATGCTAGAGGAACTCGGCAGGTCTCATGGCGCTCAAAGGGGGTAAAGATACATAACCGATGTTTTGGACTGAATTTTTCTTCAAGGTTATCTACAGTAAAACCCCTGTTATTCGGAACTCGAGCAACAGGCAACCTCAAGCAATCAGGAGAAAAAAAGGCGTGAGGAAAAAAGAAATAGAATTAAAATAAATTTTAAAAAAAATGTTTAAAATTGTAAAAGTAAAAGTTCTCTGAAGTAACACATAAACCTTTGGTGAAGGTGGGAGCAAATATTCAGCCAGCGGAGTGCCTTAGTCAGGCTTTGCTCTTAAAGTTATGTGAAACAGCAATAGCGTCGCCCGGGATGAAAAGCTGGTTGATGCCGACGACTCTCTTAAAGTGTCTCCTTATCCCTGCTTCGTAAGAGTCTTTATCTTTAATTATATTCATAAAAGCTTTATCTATAAACTTGGGGTGGGGGGGTTAATTATCTATAATGTTATTGTTCGTCTTTCTGGCGGCTCCGTGGAGGGGGAGGAACCTGCTTTCAAAGAATGTGACAAAAATAAAGTTAAATTCCTTAAGGTTTATATATTCATGCAAGTGTAAGTACAGTGTAGCATTTTTGTCTTTTAAACAGTTTATTCTTAATGCAGGTGTATTAGTCAGGCATTGTAAGTCTCAAGCAACTCAAAACTCACTTGTCCAGGATCCACCAATCCCCATAGGTGCTGGATACCAGAGATTTTATTGTATCTATGAATCCTGCAAGACCTGCTGAGCTCCTCCAGCACTTCTGTGTTTTTACTACAATCACAGCATCTGCAGACGTTCATGCTTCACTTTAAACCAAAGAAGTGTTTCCCAATATAATCAGGGTGAGTGGACGATGGCTACAAACTAGGGGAATAAAATATACCTCCATCATTCACAGTGGAGCAGCTCCTGGGGAATTAACCAAGCACCTCACTGACAAAAGACAAAGGAGGAAAAAACCCAACACCCAACCCCAACCAACCAATTTTCCCCTGCAACCGCTGCAACCATGTCTGCCTGTCCCGCATCGGACTTGTCAGCCACAAACGAACCTGCAGCTGACGTGGACATTTACCCCTCCATAAATCTTCGTCCGCGAAGCCAAGCCAAAGATTATTCTAACAGGGAAATATGCAACTTTATCAACATTAGAAAGGCATTTCAGAATTTGTTCATTCATGGAACTTACAAAAGTGTGTGACATTCTCATGACTCACCTTCTACATATTCCATTACCATGCAGAGGTGACGCCTGGTCTCAAAGGAGCAAAACATACTGACAACAAACGGGTTCTCCGCAAAGGTAAGGATGTCGCGCTCCACAAACGCCTGCTGAATCTGGTTTCGGAGAATCAGGTTCTGTTTATTTATCTTCTTCATGGCGAAGCGTTGCCTGGTCTCTCTGTGCCTCACCAAATACACAGCACTGAAAGCAGAAGAAGAACCCACTCATTCAAAAGTAACCAGCCTCTTGAGCAAGTACAAAAGATATCTATTTCAATTCTTATGGATCTAAAGTGCTGCTAGTCTTTCTCTTTGGTCAGCGCCAATGAGGCCCAGAACTAGTGGTGGCACGGTTCAGTGCCCCAAGATCAAACCCGGCGCTGTCTGCAAATTTCCCCCCCTTGACCCAGTGGTTTTCCTCTGGGTGCTTGTTTCCTCTAACCCGCCAAAAAACAAAAGTATGGAGTTTGCAGGTTAATTGGTGCATTTGGGTGGCCCGGGCTCGAGGGTGGGAAGGGCCTGTAAGCCTGCTGTAACTCTAAAAATAAATCGCCTGGCCAGTTCAGGAAATTTTCAAATTGTTCTCCAAAGGAGAAATAACAGAAATTGTCATCACTGTGGTATTGATCTTGATTTTACTTTTGCTGATAATGATGTGACACAGAAGTTCATCCTCAGTTGGAAATGGAAATAATTCATTAAATTCAAAGGTTCCAGATAAAACACAGGTTTTATCAACATAGCCAAGAGGCAATGCAACCAGGTGAGCAAAGGAGAATAGGTTCCTAATGTCCAGGTGATGTCTCATAGCAGACCCCCGATTAAACTGCCCGGCTATCATTGCAGGTATGTTCGGCCCCCCAGAATAGTGGCTCACCCTCGAGACATCAATAGCTCCACTACTTACCCATATGCCCCATTACTTATCAGCTTGATGGTGTCAAAGTCTTCTTCAGACGGAGCCTTTGTGGGTTTACCAGTGGATCCACGACCCTGTGGTAAATCAAACATAGAGCACCGAAGTGTACAGTGCAGGATAAGGAGCCACTTTAAGAGCAGCATCAACCAGTTCTTCATCCTGGGTGGTGCCATTGCCATTCTAAACAACTGCTACGAGCAAAGCCTGACCAAGTCGCTCCACTGGCCGAATATTTGCTCCCATCTTCACCAAAGGTTTATGTGTTACTTCAGAGAACATTAATTTTGCAATTTTAAATGCACGTATTTTTTATCTATTATTTTATCCTTATTTGTTTTAACTTTTAAAATTTATTTTCTTCAATTTTTTTTGCCAGTTGCTTGAATTCCAGATATTAGGGGTTTTACTGTATTTATGGAATTGTAATTTATAGCAATTTTGCACAATAACGCTGCTGCAAATCAACAAATTTCATGACGCGTTCATGACAATGAAACCTGATCTTAGTTCTGGTTCTGATGACACGGGCGGTTTTAATAATGGTGTGGGGTGGGAGAATGGGTTGGGACACCCAGGCCCCTGAAGGCTCTGCCGCTACCTTAGGGCGCCAGCATAATGACAAGCACTGGAGAGTTTGTTAAAGTTACAGAGCAGCGGCGAACCTATGGAGAGGTTCGAAGGTGAGGAATTACTAAACAGAAGCGGGATCGTTAAAGGGCACAGCACCAGCGGCAGGCTTTAGGTAAAGTTCGCAGAATGCAAAGGGAGGGAGACCTTGAAGAAGGAAGCTGAAATGGATCTTCTATAACCTCGTGTGACTTGTCTTTGTGCTTCTGTTTTCATCTGCTTTCTCATTTCACCTTGATGTCACCACAGGGTGAGCACAGGAATATAAATCTGATCACTTCTGAAGACCTTGCATAGACATGCATTGCACATAGACAGGCATTTACAAGTTCATTGACAGGGTCCCTACCGCCCTATGCTGTTAGATATCTCAACACAAAATGGAATTAAATTGCACTGGAAGCTTGAATCTTCTGGAAAAGATAGAGCGAGCTTTTTAAATAAAACTTTAAGTTTGATATGCTAACATCATATTTTTTTAAATTTAAATTTGGAAGCACAGTTGGCATAGCCAGTTAGCGCAAAGCTGTTACAGTCAGGACCAGCGTTCGAATCCCACACTGTCTGTAAAGGGTTGGTACGTTCTCCCCGTGTCTGCGTGGGTTTTACCCAGGGGATTCAGTTTCCTCCCACTGTTTGAAACTGTAGGTTAATGTGGTGCAATTGGGCTCATGGGTGAAAATGGCCTGTTACTGTCTAAATTTAAATGAAAAATTCAACCTGAGATACAGCACGGTAATAGGCCCTTCTGGCACATGAGCCCACGCCTCCCAATTGACCGCTGAAGCCACTCACCCCGTATGTCTTTGGAACGTGGTTGGAAACCCGAGCACCCAGAGGAGACCCTTGCAGGTCACGGGGAGAGCACACAAATTCATTATAGGCGGTAGCGGATTCGAGCCCGGATGCTGGCGCTGTAATAGGGTTGCGCTAACCGCTATGCTGACAGAGCCACCTTAGTAGAGAGGCTTTCTCCATTGCTCAGGGCAACGCTTATTTCAACACTCTCTGGAGACTGATCTGGCTCAAGTCTGAGCTAAATTTAGAGCTACGCTTCTATTAAATTCGTGAAAGGTAACCACTTGCTGCTACTCTGCCCAGATGCCTACTTTCTGCTGTGGATCATCTTTAACTGACTTGAGACAGTTTTGCGTTGATAAATTATTCTATTTTGGATGAGACGGACAATTGACAAGAGGGAAATGTGACACAAAATAGCATGAGAGACTCGGAGCAAATGACAGGAAAGTAGGTGCACTAAAGATTCACAGAGAACAGCGTTATACAAAGAGTGAGAAATATGTGCTGCTTCACCTCTGTCTACATTTACTTCAGATTATCTGGCAATCCTTTTATCGCCAAGTGTGTTTTGAATTCATGAGGAGTGATCTTAATGTGATGTATAAAATTATGAGGGACAAAGCCTTTGGTCACAAGATTATAGGAGAAAGAGTCGGCCCATTGAGTCTGCTCTGCCATTCTAATCATGAGCCAATCCGTCCACCCACTCAGCCCCACTCTCTAGCTTTCTCCTCGTGGGCGGCATGGTTGGCGTGGCGGTTAGTGCAATGCCTTTACAGCCCCAGCGATCGGGACCAGGGTTCCAATCCGGCATTGACTGTTAGGAGTTTGTACGTCCTCCCCGTGTCTGCATGGGTTTCCTCCGGGGGCTCCGGTTTCCTCCCACCCTTCGAAACTTACTGTAGGGTGTAGGTTAATTTGGGGTAAATTGGGCTGAAATGGTCTGTTACCGTGCTGTATGTCTAACTTAAAAATAATTCCTGACTAATCAAATACCTGTCGATCTTTGCCTTAAATATACCTAACCACCTCGCTTCCACAGCCCCCTGGCAACAAGTTCCCACAGATTTGCAGCCTTCTGATTAAAAAAAAATTTCCACTTCTCCGTTTTAAATTGACCTGAGGTTGTGCCCTCTTGTCCGAGCCTCCCCCAATCATGGGAAACTTCTACTCTGCCCAGGCCTTTCATCATTCAAAATGCCTCTACGAAGTCCCCACTCATCCTTCTGTACACCGACGAGTGCAGTCCAAGAGCCAACAAACATTCGTCATATGCTAACCCTTCATTCCAGTAAATGAACCCTCTCCAAAGTCTTTTCTCAAACAAGGCACCCCAAACTGTACAGTGAGGTCTGACTAGTGCTTTATAGAGTCTCAACATTATATCCCTGCCCTTGCATGCTATTCCTCTAGAAATGAATGCCAACATTGCATTTGCCTTCTTCCCCAGGGTCTTCAGAGTTTATGAACTAGAGGGTACTGGATTTAAGGTGAAGGGGGAGAGATTTAAGAAGGACCCAACGGGCAACTTTTTCACTCAGACTTTGGTCTGTATCTGGAACTAGCTCCCAGAGAAAACTGGAAATCTGGAGACAAGTTTGACATTCAAAAGATAACTGGGCAGATTTAAGGACTTAGCAGGGCCAAATGCAGGCAAATGTTACTGGCCCAGTATGCCAAAGGGCCTGAGCCCTGCTGCTGCTTGACTCTCCCACACTTGTCTGTTGCCTTCTCTGACATGGAGTCGGAATCACAGGCCCAGATGATTGAAAGAATTTCCAGCAAACTATTTGTTTGAAGTCATTAGAAAGAAGGAATCTTCAGCTCACCTGTGTTAGATGTGAGCTGAACTCAAAAGAAAGCTGTGAACTAACACATTGGTATCGTTGAAATAAAACTGTTGTTTCTCTCTCCCCAGCTTCTCACAGGGCAGTGTTAGAGTTAAAGTAAAACCCCTGTTAACTGGAATTCAAGCACCTGACAGCCTCAAGCAACTGGCAAATTAATTGCAGAAAATAAATAGGTAAGAAATAAGGAAGTTTAAATTGGCGCGCCTTGCCGTTACGTCTCCAATTATGCCACACACAATCTCAAGCAACTGGGAAGTTCACTTATCTGGAATCTACCAATCCCCATAAGTGCCAATTACCAGGGGTTTTAAAGAACTGGGATCTGCATTCAGGGTCGGGGGTTACGGAGACTCAAGACTGAGACAAGATGGGATTGGATGGCCCATAGAAAACCAAGGCAGTCAGCTTATTGGGACTGGGACATGAGGTCAAGCAAGTCAAGTTTTAGATGAAGGTTGATACAGTTAGGGGCACGGAGAGTGTAGTGGTTAGCTCCACACTGCTTCGACACCAGCAACCCGGGTTTGAATTCTCCCTGCATCTGCGTGCGTTCCCTTCGGGTGCTCTGGTTTCCTCCCACTCTTCAAAATGTATGGGGGTTGTGGGTCATTTGGGCGGCACAGGCTCATGGACCCTAAGGGCCTGTTACTGTGCTGTAGGTCTAAAAAAAAGCTTCAACACTGATTAAAGACAAAATGGAGTACAAATGCAAATGTGTCTGAAGTGACTCACATCAATCAGGTCGCCCAACTCTTGGGTGTTGAGGTTTGCATTGTCAAAGGTATCCAGGTGGGCCATTTCTGCTTTCAAGAACACAAAGACAAGTCACTTGGCATGTCAGTCCCAAAGGGCATCACACACGGACAGGAGCTGGACACCTTTAGTGCCCAGCCTAGGCTAGGAGCTCTTAAAGGCGAAGAGAGTGCAGGAAGCAGGCAAGATCAAGGTGAGAGTTGAGCGGATTAATTGGCCTGCTTCTGATTTATTCACGTCTTTGGAAAGTCAGTTACGGGCTGACTTTCTATCAGTCAATACTTGAAAATATTTCTCCTCTCCCCTTTGCAAATGATCTTCCACCCTCGTCCTCCAATCAGTTTCTTCCAAACCAAGTTATAAAAACAGACCAGCTTTTTATTATTCCTTCTGAGTTATAAATAATGCATTTCCCTTGACTGTGCTGACTGGTGGTTTTAAACGCACTCCAGAATAAGACAGAATCATCACATTGAAGTGGCATTTACAGGCATTCAAATCAGAAAAGCATTGAGTGATGCAGCTCGTATAATGTATCTGTTAGCGCCAACGCTATTGCAACGCCAGTGACCCGGGTTCAAATCCAGCGCTGTCTAAAAGGAGTTTGCACATTCTCCCTGTGGGTTTCCTCTGGGTGCTCTGGTTTCTTTAAATTTATAAATTTAGTCATACAGCACGGTAACAGGCCATTTCGGCCCACAAGTCCACACCACCCATTTTACATCCTATTAACCTACAACCCACCCCCCTCTCCACTTTTGAACGGTGGGAGGAAATGGGGGAAGCCCACGCAGACCCAGGGAGAACGCACAAACTCCTCACAGACAATGTGGGATTCGGACCCCGGTCCGGTCCCGATCGCTGGCCGCTACTCCAACCGCTCACCTTTTCAAAACGCATGGGGGCGGGGGGGGGGGGGGTTATAGGATCATTGGAGCGTTTGGGCAGCATGAGCTCATGGGCCTGTTACTCTACTGTCAGTCTAAATTTAAACATTTCAAAAATTTAATGAAGGGAATGGGTAACTGAGCTCAAAGGTCGGCGCGGGACGATGGGCCTCTTGCTGCGGTGCAGGACGCTGGCCAAGACCTGGAGGCCGGAAGTACTGCAAGGTGAGTGATGTGTGTGGAAGTAAAGCGGAGCGTTCCTACCCTCCAGTGGGTCTCGGGTCAGCCCCAGCTGGCTGATGATGTAACGAGGGATGTCGATTTTAACTCCATGGCCCTCCTTTGCGTAGTCTTCAGCTGCTTCGAGTAGATGGTAAAATTCCTCTGGATTGAACTCCTGCAGGATGGAGGTGGAGTCAAGATAATTTCTGAGGGACTTTCACACCCCGTCATCAAACTCGATCGCACTGGAGCCAGTTCTGTGTAAGACGTGTTCACCCCATTTTCCCTGCTCATTGTCTGAACAGCTCTAATAAAAATAGCTAATAATCCAATGAATTAATTAATTCCCTGTATGGAAGTACTAGACATCTTTACCCTTGTCTGAGGCTATATGTGCCTCCAGTTTCACTCCCAGGATTTGTGAATCTTATTAGCAGGACCAACCATTCAAGAGTGACCTCAAGAATAGCTGGGATGAGACGATAATGGGGGTCAGTACATCCACAGGATCGTAAGAGTGGCGGAGAGGATCAGTGGAATCTTCCTCCCTACCTCCCCCCACCATTGACTGGGTGATCTTGGTCTGAAGAAGGCAAGCAAAATCGTTGAGGACCTTTTCAAACCCGTCTACACAGCATCTTCCAGCTGCTCCCGTCGGGGAAGAGATCCAGGAGGATCAGAGCCAGCACCACCAGGCTGAGGAACAGCTTCTTCCCATGGGTAGTGAGAATGCCGAATGACCAAAGGAGCAGCTCACACTCACCCTCTGAGACCCCCATATTCATGAAACAATTTTTATTTATTCAGTTGTTTAGAACCTTTTTCTTTCCACTCACACCCCACTTTAAGTACTCCCTATGCCAGAGGTGCTCTGTGATTAGTAAGGGATTGCTTAAGGTGATATGTGGGTGTCAAGGGAAAGCTGAGAATCACTGCTCCGGACCCAATTGTTACTGAAATATTTTGATTGAGAAAAATTGTCATTGGCCCATTTCCTTTGGAGTTATGAAACCGTACACATGACGAGTCAATTATGGATGATTAAAACAGTGGTTTTCAAACATTTTCTTTCCACTCACATACCACCTGAAGTAATCCGTTACTAATCACAGAGCACCAATGGCATAGGGAATACTTCAGGTGGTGGGTGAATAAAAAGAAAATGTTTGAAAACCACTGGCATAGATGAAATATTTGTCCTGCAGATGTACTGTTTGACTGTCTGTGCGTTATGTCTGGTTGTGTGTCTGCGTGTTTTGCACCGAGGACTGGAGAACGCTGTTTCATCGGGTTGTATTGCAATCAGATGACAATAAACTGGACTTGAGGAGAATAGATTGAAAATGGGTGAAACAGATGTTGGAATCCTGAGTGAACAGAGAGGAGGTGGTGGAACTCAGCGAGTCGGAGGGTCCTTGGAGAGACCCTACCTCCCGACTGACAGTTTTTCTCTCTCTCACTCTCTTGACCTTCTGTTTCTCACCAGCTTCTCATTGTTCACCAACAGAATGAAGTAAAAATGCTTTGTTTAAAAAAAAGGTGGGTTTAATTGGTTGAGTAAGGATTATTGGAATATTTCCCTCAATGGTCAGAATCAGTTTCACGCTCGATACAACATGATTTCAGGATCATTATATCGATCACCCGAGAGGTACTTGCTGAGTTTACATTCAGGTATCTCGATTGATAATGTTCCTTGAATCAAATGCCAATCGTTCAGGTGTGAAGTGGGGCTACAGTGTGTAAGGACATTGATTACAGTCTGACTGACTGACCCAAGTCTAATACTACTGTTGAAGATCAGATTGGGTGTATGAGATCAAGATGACTGAACAGTTTTTACTTCATGTGTTCTGTGTCAGAAATTTTTTTTGACATTGTTATAATGTGGTCATGTTAACTATGGGATTCTCACAGGCAGTGAGAATGGTGAACGACCAAAGGAACTGCTCACACCAACCTCCGAGACTCTCATATTCATGAAACAACATTTATTTATTTGTATATGTGAATACTTGTCCTGTATATCCATTGTTTGTCTGTGTGTGTGTTTTATGTCTGGTTGTGTGTCTGCGTGTTTTGTACTGAGGACTGGAGGATGCTGTTTCGTCAGGTTGTACTTCTGCAATCAGATGACCATAAACTTAAACTATGACTCCTCAGTCTTGGGCCAGGTTTGGCCAAGCTGTTGTCCCATTGGGTTGGGCTGGCTTTGGTCTGAGGTTTCTGAGTAGATTTCCGAAAACGGGGAGAACATCCCCCCCACCTGTTGAGAAGGTAAAGCAGACGAGATGACCCTACGGGGGGGGGGGGGGGCGGGGGGAGTTGATCGCGGTAGCGGACTAGCAAGGGCCTCACTTGCCTAGGGATCAACACAGGCAGCGAGCGGCTTGCGGACGGGGGGGGGGGAGGGGTGGGCCCGCACATTCTCCGGGCTGCTGGGGACTGGCTCATGGAATCCAGGTATCGGAATCAGGGTTTGAGAGGGCAAGAAGGGCTTCCAAAAGGCCTCAGACTCTGAAGGCTTCCTGATCGTGTTGGAGGTTCAGATCTGGAGCTCGGGTTGGCTGCTGGAGCACTGGCGGTGAATTCCGTGGACACTGTGGCTCTGTAGGGACTCTCTTTTACTTCTCTCTCTAAGGGGTGCCGGGCAACACTAGTGGTGACTCTTTTTCTGACGTACAGCAGGTAGAAGGCAATTTCATATAATATTACCTGCTCATGACAATAAAGGAATCTTGAATTTTAAGAGCAAGGTGAGGAAGACCTCCCAAACACTAGTGCAGGGTCGGTGCCAGAACAAATCTCAGCAGGGGGCATTAGGGTGACCATGGTGAGCGGGGGGGAGAGCACAATTTCACTCGGGGGTGCAGAAAGTGGGCTCTTACCATGTTAAATGCAGCATCCCAGGGTCTGAAGGCTGTGCATGGCCATATTTCTTCTTGGCGCATGCGCAATGGAGGTCCATTAGCGTCACTTCCCCTTCCCTCCGATGGAAGCGATGCTAGTGACCCCAGTACTCCAATCCATTGTGCATGCGCCAGCGGGGACAAGCGCATGCGCCCAAGAAGAAACATGGCCGCACACGGCCTACGGACCCCGGGACGCCGCGTTTAACAGGATAAATGCCCCTTTTCTGCCCCTACACCCCCAAATGGAGGACAATCAACGACATCACAAGGACGCAGGACAGATTACTCAAAAGCCGGGCTGTCTGGCCTAAAACCGGGCATCTGGCCACCCTGGAGGGGGGATCACAATACCTCGTTTTGGGAGGGAAATGCCCGTAAATGCCCCCCTCCCCTGCCCTGGCACTGATGCTGTCCTGTAAGAGAAGGAATCTCAGTGTTCATAGGTATGTACTCCAAAAAACTTGAACTTTGACTTTCAGTGAATCTGTGGAATTCTCTGCCCAATGAAGCAGTAGAGGCTGTCTCATCAAATATACAAGACACAGACAGATTTATGAATAATAAGTGGAATTAAAGGTTTAGGGGAACGAGCTGAGTCCAAGGCCAGATCAGCCATGACCTTATTGCATGGCAGAGCAGTCTCAACGGGCCAGATGGCCAAATCCTGCCTGTTTCCTATGATCTTGTGCACCTCCATCAGAAGTTGCAAGTCGTTGTGAAAGAAAAAAACAGCTAAATTGAAAACGCAACCTTTTAACTTCTGTGATTAAAAAAAAAGAAATAGGTGCAGGAGTTGGCAGAACTCAGCAGGTCATGCAGCATCCATGGAAAGCAGAAGGGACGACACTTCGGGCCTGAGGCCTTCTGCACGTGTGAAGATACGTGGCCCGTCGAGTCGGATACAGCATTCAATAAGATTGTGGCTGATCTGGCCAGCTCTGTTTAGCTGCCTACTCTCTACCACCCTTATGGGCAACAATGTGACCTGCCTGCGCTCTTCCCAAGTGTTGCTTTGGTAGAGTGCTAGTGATAATCCTGACCACTAGAGGGATTCAGAGACAAGTTGTTGCAGCTAGGAGTAGATTCAAAATGGATGCCTCCACGAGTCATGTGTACTTTGGCCACTAAAGTATAGTTGTTCTAAAAGTTTTTATTATTGCAATAAAATAAATATCACAGCTTGGTCTTGCATAAACACATCAAAATGCTGGTGGAACTCAGCCAGTCTTTCCAGCGTCCCTAAAAAGCAAAGATATATCGCCAACATTTCGGGCCTGAGCCCTTCTTCAAGGAAGAAGCAGAGTGACCCAAAAACAGGAAATCTCTGAATTCAGAGAGTGCAGCTGGAGGAGGAATCCAGACCAACATTAGGGGAGAATTTATCATGTCTGTGCAAGAGAAGACAGGGAAGGGAGAGATAGAGCTGGGGGGAAGGTGCAGGGGGAAGAAGTGGGTGGGGGGGAGGGGTTGGGTTTTTTTAAATCAAAAGCCAAAGAAGTCAACATTTGGAGGGTGCCCAGTCAGAAGATGAGATGTTATTCCTCCAATTTGCAGGTGGTCTCAGTGCGTGAGACCCTGGAGAGATATGTCAGGAAGAGAATGGGGTGGGAAATTGAAATGGGTGGCCACTGGGAGATCCACGCTATTACCAGTCTGTTATGGCTCTGAGCAAAATATTAATCTTGTCAAGTGCTTCCCCTTGATCAGGCTGGTATCAACGAGTAATGCATCACAGAATGTACCATTAGTACTGCACTTCCACAAAACTAAGTGTACTCACCAGGCACTCCAGCAGGCGTGCAGGTCGTGCGATTATGATCAGCAGTTTCTTCACCAGCTGAGTCACAAAGGCGACTTCCGCACTCTCCGACCGCTCATGAGCCTACAGGAGGTGGTGAGAGATATCGGTCACCTTGGAACGGTCCTGCCAAACACTGATGGTTGCATGAGGGAGCCAAATAGAAATTTCCCAGGATGTTGGCTGGACTTAATTCTCCTCCTCTGTCAGGAGGACCCACCCCCCGGTCAGTTCACCCAAAAATAGCATTAGCGCCATCTAGAGGAAACAACCCTATGGGACGGTGACCACGGCAGCGGACCAGTCAGGGGTGGGGCTCAGCGGCTGAAGGACCCACGCAGGCTGTGGGCGACGTGCGGTTGGGGGACCCTCATGGACTGCGGTCTGCTGGAGCCTTGCTCAAGATAACCAGGTATCAGATTTGTGATTTGAGAGGGTGATGAGGGCATAAGGGGATCCCAAAGGGCCTTGAGTGCTGAGGGCTTCATGATTACTTTGTTAGCATTTCCTAAAATACACTCTGTGCTTTGGATTTAGACAGTATCAGATACAAAAATAAGGAAATATTGTAAGATTTGGAAAAGCAGTAGTAAATATCAAGAAATGCTTTATGAATTTAACCACAAGAACCAGGAAGGTTTGGATCTGGAGCTCGGTTTGCTGATAAATCGAACAGGAGCTGATGGGGCTGAGGGAGCGCTGGGGGCGAATCCATGGACACTCAGTGTCTCTGAGGGCCTGTGGTAATGCTGAGGTCCTGTAGTAACACTGAGGGCCTGTAGTAATGTTGAGGGCCTGTGGTAACACTGAGGGCCTGTGGTAACGCTGAGGGCCTGTGGTAATGCAGAGCTTGTAGTAACACTGAGGGCCTGTGGTAACGCTGAGGGCCTGTGGTATTGCAGAGAGTCTGTAGTAACACTGACGGCCTGTGGTAACGCTGAGGGCCTGTGGTAACGCTGAGGACCTGTGGTAACACTGAGGGACTGTAGTAACACTGAGGGCCTGTGGTAACGCTGAGGGCCTGTGGTATTGTAGAGAGCCTGTAGTAACACTGAGGGCCTGTGGTAACGGTGAGGGCCTGTGGTAACACTGAGGAACTGTGGTAACACTGAGGGCCTGTAGTAACTCTGAAGGCCTGTGGTAATGCTGACGGCTGGTGGAAACGCTGAGGGCCGATGGTAACATTGAGGTCCTGCAGTAACGCTGAGGCCTACAGTAATACTAATGGCCTGTAGCAATGCTCAGGGCCAGTAGTAACACTGAGGGCCTGTGATAACACTGAGGGCCTGTAGTAACACTGAAGGCCTGTGGTAACACTGAGCGTCGGTGGTAACGCTGATGGCCGGTGGTAACATTGAGGTCCTGCAGTAACGCTGAGGCCTACAGTAATGCTAATGGCCTGTAGCAATGCTCAGGGCCTGTAGCAATGCTGAGGATCTATATTTACACTGAGATCAGACTGGGAAAAAATGGGCCTCATTTTATCAAAAATAAGTTGCTATTTCAGGCTTACCTAATTGACTGCATTTAATATCCTCTGCTACTGTGAGGGGAACTCACAACACTTGACTCATCAGTTTATACCAGTGGTTGCCAATGCACTAACAAGACCATTATGCAACTTATGGCTCGTAAAATAGCTGTAGCTGACAAAGATAGTTTGGGCAATTAGGCGATTTAATGCTGTTAAAAGTCTGAATGAAAGTGCACAAGAAACACACATCAAATTGGCATGAAATTGAGAGGTTATTTTCTGGACTTGTTTCTTAATTTCTCGCACTTGGAGGTCAGCATTCATGCCCATCGCTGGGCTGAGAAGCTTGTAACAAGTCACAGGGTTACACAGCATGATGATAGGCTATATAGTGCAACTTGTTCATGCCAGCTAAGTTACCTATCTGGGCTACCCCCAGTTACCTGCTCCTGGCCCACAACCCCCTCAACCACTGGCTCTCAACCTGTTTTCTTTCCACTCACATACCACCTTAAACAATCACCTACTAACCACAGAGCATCGACATAAGAGGTGCTCTGTGGTTAGTAAGGGATTACTTATGGCGGTTTGTGAATAGAAATATGAAGGTTGACCTATAAAGGCTCACCTATTCTGATCCAGGATCACCTGGATTCCTCTGTACTCCACTTATTTCCAAACTCCCTGCATTTAGGCAACAATCTGCTTTGGAATTCTCTTACTCAATTGTATGACTCACACTTTCCCACATTAAGCATGTAACCCAAATCACTCATCTATATCCTGTTGCAGTCTAAATATCCTCCTTGATTAACTTGAATACTATACACTCTGCCCCTTTCTCCAGTTCATTAATATAAATTCATTTGGGCAGCATGGTTGGCGAAGCAGCCAGTGCAACGCTATTACAGTGCCTGAGCACCCGGGTTCGAATCCAAGGAGTTAGTATGTTTCCCCCCCACCGCCCAGACTGCGCAGGTTTCCTCTGGATTCCTCCCACCCTTCAAAGTGTACTGGGGATGTAGGTTGTTTAGGGTAATTGGGTGCCACAGGGTTATGGGCTGTTACCGTCCTGTAGGTCAAAATATTTTTTTCAAATTGAAAATCATCGGGGGACAAGAACTGATTCTTGGGGCACTCCAGTGACTACATCTTTCTAACCTGAGGCAAAGCCCATTTGTTCTGCAACAAAATAAAAACATCCACTGGGGGAAACTCAGCAGGGTTGAGCAGCATCAGCGGGAGAAAAAGAACTGTCGATGTTTTTGGGTCAAAACCCTTCATCAAAACCAGCCTCTGCAATTTCACGCAGACCCATTTGGTCTTTCTGTCTTGCATCCCTCCTGCAATCCACAGACCCTCAGTGACTCTGAAGGGACTCGCTTTGGCTTCTCTTTCTCTTATTATTGGGGGCTTCGGGAATGCTCACGATGCCTCTTTGCATGCCTTTACAGCAGAAAAAAGCTAAAGCATATTGAGTAGGTTCTTGGACGGGCGGCACAGTTAGCATGGCGGATATCGCAACGCGGTTACAGCGCCAGCGGACCGGGGTTCAAATCTGCCGCTGTCTCTAACCCAGTTTTTCTTTCCACTCACATCCCACTGTAAGTAATCCTTATGCCATCTGTGCTCTGTGATTAGTAAGAGATTACTTAAAGTGGGGTGTGGGTGGGGAGGGAAGGTTGAGAATCACTGCTCTAGACCCAATTGTTACTGAAATATTTGGCTTGAGAAAAATGGTAATTGGCTCATTTTCTTTGGAGTTATGAAACCGTGCACATAACAAGTCCATTAGGGACGATTAAAACACTGGTTTTCAAATTTTTTCTTTCCACTGACATACCACCTTACTAATCTCAAAGCACCAATGGCACAGGGAATAGTGGTATGTCAGTGGAAAGAAAAAGGTTGAGAACCACTGCTCTAAGGTGTTTGTACATTCTCCCCGTGTCTGTGTGGGTTTCGTCGGGGGTTCCAGTTTCCTCCCACCCTTCAAGACGTATGGGGATTGTAGGTCAATTGGGTGTAATTGGGTGGCAAAAGCTGAAAGGGCCTGTTACTGGGCTGTATGTCTAAATTTAAATATTTTTCTTTTTCCAATTACTTTCTAATTTAATGGGACAAGTGGCAGTTTTTTCCATCTACAAAGGAATTTATTAATAGTGTCAGAAATATAACAGATAATCAAAAACTATCAATTTCTATTGTGAAGCATCAATTCAGATTTTTTAAAAACCTGCAATTACATACATTGCCAAAAAAAAAATTTCACTCAGTTAATTAACACCATTTCTAAAGTGTTGTTGGCAACTTTTTTTCCCCCTTGACGGCATATAATTTTTCAAAATATGAAAATTAAGGATTTTACTGCATTCTCCACTTCACCGTCACCAGGTAAATATTCTCAGATTAAAGTACATCAAATTACATGCAATTCTAATTTATCTCCAACAAACTTGATTTATCCAATCCCAAAGGTCTCCACAGTGATAACTTCTATCTGTCCTTTACCCATTTCTTCCTCCTAAGTTAAATTGAACCAAGTTATGATCATATTCCTGCACATTTTTCTCGGATAACAAGAAATAATGAGCTGGAATAGGACCTCTTGAAATTTTAAATAAATATATATTTAAGAACCTAGAGCACTTTCCCTAGTACTTTGAACTCTTGAGCATCAAGGTTTTATGCTGTAACCTTCTGGAAATATTTGGAGAGGTGTATGTGCCTGTGTGTTTTATGTACATGTAAGGACAGGATGTTCTAACAACTAACTCCTTTTCATTTTAAGACCGTGACACTTGCTTCAGTTACTTGTTTAGCTGTAATGCTTATCAGTAGGATTATGGCAGAGCAAAAATAAAATGGCAGCTCATGGCGGACTTGAGCTGCAGTAACAGTAGCGCTGTTGCTGGTGCGGACCTGAGGGGGGGCCGGAAACCCAGCGCTCCCCCTCAGGGTCGAACCGCCCAGAGGATTACTTTGGGGTGTGTGGGGGTGGTGATTGGACAGAAGCATTTCCTTCAGAGGAGGAAAAGCAACCACGTTGATACAGGTTGACCCCAATGCACCTTTATTCAAAGCAGATTCTGATCATAACTTCGGAACATCGTAAGTCGGAACATTGTAAGTCAGGGTCTACCTGTATGCTTGCAGGCGGAGGCTGGGCTGCAGATCCCCACATGTTTGAGGAGGTGGGGAGGGGTGGAGTGTTGGGGGTGCAAATTGACTCACATCCTGTAGCAGCTTCTCCAGGTTCTCCTGCAGCTCATAGAAGTACCGTGAGGTGATGAGCCCCTCTTGCGACTTGTCCAGGCAGTCCCTGGACATCTCGATGATCTGGTGGTGGATGAAGCTGAGGACCCCGTCAGCCAATGGGAGCACGTTTTCCGGCGCATTGACCGTGATGAACTCCTGCAGCCTCTCCTCCATCTGTGCCGTGGCCTGCAGCAGGAATGACATTGAACGATGAACTCCCATTGAGAGAAAAATTAATTTGATGATCCAAAAATATAAGTCAAATGTTGAGATTTAGACTTACATTCAAAGTTGTCAGTTCCCTACAGCCAAACAGAAATATTTAACTGCTCCTCTCAAAAGGCCTTCCACCTTTTGAGGTTTATAGGAACAGAAGAGGCCATTCTGCCCCTCCAGTAGGTTCTGCCATACAGTGGAGAGAAACACGAAAGTCTGCAGATGCTGTGGTTGGAGTAAAAACACAGAAATGCTGGAGGAGCTCATCCGGTCTCGCAGCGTCCATAGGAGGTAAAGATATATTACCGAAGTTTCAGGCCTGAACCCTTCTTCAAGGTTGGGTTCAGCCCCGAAACGTGGGTAATATATCTTTACCTCCTATGGACGGTGCGAGACTGGGGGAGCTCCTCCAGCATTTCTGTGTGCTTTTAATTCTGGCATTCAATGACATCATCTACAACTCAAGTCCACACACTGACCTTTTCCAAATTCCCTTGAAACCTTCGAGTTAAAATAAAGAACTTGCTCAGCAAATTTTGACATTTGCAGGAGAGAATTTAAACTTCTTTAAGCCTCTGTGGACACACGCTTGCCCTCATTTTGCTGCTCACTATGGCCCTGGTTTTAGACACTCCAAAGTGTCCGTGCAGTAATGTTCAGCAATTGAAGCAGTGTTTGTCTGCATTCAGCAAGGGCTAGACAAACTTCAAGCATGGTCTGATAAGTGGCAGTAACATTTAGTTCCCAACAATGCTGGGTTACTGTCATCTCCTTCAAGGTAAACAATCTAAATTCTACTCGTAGAATTTCCCTGCCATGAACATCCCTTGAGGGGTGAGGGGGGTGTCATCAAAGCCCAGAATTTCTATTGGTCCAACCACACTAATACCATTGAGAAGAGCTCAGCGGAGCCCACAATAAGTGCCCTCCCCTCAGTGCTACTCATCACGTTGGGAAGAAAAAGGAGTTAAAGGAATACAGGTACTCTCTGACTTGTGACCTACGCGACTTACACCCGTCTGCACATATGACCGAAAATTTGTTAAAAAAAAGAAAAAATATAAAATTTACGCGGTTTATGTTGTATTTAACAAACTGTAACAGGGATTCAGGGCCTGTAAGAGCCAAAATGTGTGTACTGACCTTGTTAGTCGGTGTCCCAGTGTCTGTATGCTGGGCGCGGCCATCTTGAATCCTGTGTGCATGCGCGAGTCTTAGGTTGGCGCATGCGTGGCTCGCGTATTGGAATTTGCTTGGCACTTGCACGAGACTCAAAGGCATGAATTCGATTATCATTAGGGCACTTGACTCTCATGCATGAGCCAATCAGATTCCGATACGCGAACCCACCACGTGTGTGCCAACTGAAAACTTGCGCACGCGCACAGAAATCAAGATTGTTGTACCCGGCTTACGGATGTGGGGAGACCGACTAACAAGGTAAGTACATTCTGGCTCTTACACACCCTGTATCCCTGTTATAGTTTGTCAAATACAACATCAATTGTGTAAATTTTATATTTTTTCTTTACATTCTTTTAACACAAATGCAAAATTCCAACAAACGTACATACATTTGATCCTTTGGTCCGAATTCTGGTCATGAGTCGGGGAGTACCTGCACTCTCCTGTTGGCACGGTAAACACTTCAGGAAGCTTGACATCATCCAGACAAAGCAGTGTGCTTGGTGTGCATCCCTGTGTAAAATGTTCTGAAGTCCTCAAACATGCCTGGTCTCCAGATGCGGAAGATCTGATTCTGCTTCTCTTTCCACAGACGCTGACTGACAAGCTCAGTGTTTTTATATCAGCTTTCCAGCAGCGGTGTTCATTTTTGGTTTTGCTGCCTGCGTGGAGTTTGCATGTTCTCCTTGTGATCATGTAGCTGCACGTCCCCCCAGTCATAGAAACATAGAACATTACAGCATAGAAACAGGACCTTTGGCCCTTCTAGTCTGTGCTGAACCATTTTTCTGCCTAGTCCCACTGATCTGCACCGAGTCCATAGCCCTCCATACACCTGCCCAAATTCTTCTTAAGTGTCAAAATTGAGCCTGCATTCTCCACTTCAGCTGGCAGCTCGTTCCACACTCCCACCACTCTCTCTGTGTGAACAAATTTTGCCTATGTTCCCTCATTTGTACAAAACAAAATCTATTTATTTATTTATTTAGATAGATAGAAGACTGCATATGTATTATTTGTCTGTATGTGTGTTATGTCTGGTTGTGTGCCTGCATGTTTTTGCACCAGGGACCGAGAACACTCTTTCATCGGGTTGTACTTGTACAATCAGTTGACAATAAACTTGACTAAACTTTTCCCCTTTCACCCTTAACCCATATCCTGTGGTTTGAATCTCACCTACCCTCAGTGGAAAAAGCCAACCTACATTTACTCTGTCTGTCCCCCTCATGATTTTAAATATCTCGTTCAAATCTCCTCTCATTCTTCTATGCTCTAAGGAATAAAGTCCTAACCCATTTAACCTTTACCTGGAACTTAGTTCCTGAAGTCCCAACAACATCCCAGTAAATCTTCTCTGCACTCTTTCTATCTTACTGATATCTTTCCTGTAGTTTGGCGACCATAACTGCACACATTTCTCCAAATTTGGCCTCACCAATGTCTTGTACAACATTAACATAACATCCCAACTTCTGTGCTCAATACTTTGATTTATGAAGGTCAATATGCCAAAAGCTCTCTTTATAACCTGATCTACCTTTCATGAAATTATGTATCTGTATTCCCAGATCCCTCTGTTCTACTGCACGCCTCAGATGCCTATCATTTACCATGCATACAATATTAAAGTAAATAAATATTATTGTTAAAAAATTAAGTCACAGAGGGTTTGCATGAGTAGTCGTTCTGCAATCTCACTGCCTGCTTCGCAGCCTGGTAGAGCTGGCTCTGATACTCCTGTACCTCTTTCCCAATGGGAATAGTTGAAAGATGCTGTGTGCAGGGAGGAAGGCGCCCTCAATAATTTTGTGAGCCCTCCCGGTAGACCACGTTGATGGGAGGGCGAGAGACCCCGCTCTTATGGTCCTGTGGATTGACCTCCGATCCATTTCTCTGCAGCAACCATACCCACATTGAGGCAGCCGGCCAGGAAGCTCTGGATAGAAGATGCCAGGATGGTGGCCGGTAGCCTTGCCCATCCCAGGAAGTGCAGTCCTTGTTTTATCTCCATCCTGACTCCTGTCTCATTTAGCATTCTCTTTTATTTCCTCTCTCAATCATTATTCCACTGGGGTTAATGCCATCGAAGATCAGGAACACAAACGACTATTTAATCCTCAATCTAACCCCATCTTTGATTCCGTCACTCATCTCCACACTAGGGACAACATCCTATTAACTAACCTGGTAACCCATTCACCTTCAGGATGTAGAAGTAAACAAGCAGACAAGTGTGAGACTTTTGCATTTTGGAAGGACCAACCAAGTAAGGGCTCATGGAGACACTACTGTTTCCCCCCCCACCTCAACACCAATGGGATTTACCAGGAATCATTGTCTAACAAGGGCTCGCAAAATCAGTAAGGACCCCTATCACTCCTGCACACAGCTACTCCCGCCAGGAAGGAGATACAGGAGTATCATCACCAGAATATTGAAGAAGTATGACAGGTGATTTAATGGAGGTCTACTGGATTCTGAAAGGCACAGACAGCCAGCATCTTTTTCCCATGGCGCGAGTAGCAAACACCTGGGATAATACTCGAATTCCAAAGAATGAGAGGAGATATTGTAGAAACATATAAAATTATGAAAAAGTAGAGGTAGGAAAATTGTTTTCACTGGTAGGTGAGACCAGAACCAGGGGACATGGTCTCAAGATTCAGGGGAGTAGATTTAAGCTGGAGATGAGGAGAAACTGTTTTTCCTAGAGAGTTGCGAATCTATGGGATTTTCTGCCCAGGGAAACAGTTCAGGCTACTTTATTAAACAGATTTAAGGTTCAGTTAGATAGATTTTTATGTAAAAAAGGAATTAAGGGATACGAGGAAAAGGCAGGTCGGTGGAGTTGAGACAATGATCAGATCAGCCACGATCTTATTGAATGGTGCAGCAGGCTCGACGGGCCGGATGGCTGACTCCTGCTCCTATTTCTTATGTTCTTATATGACATCTGTAACAAAGTTTAGGGGAGAGATCAGGGGTAAGTTTTTCACCCAGAGAGTTGTGGGCACCTGGTACACCTTGCCAGGGATGGTATTGGAAGCTGAAACATTGGGGGGATTTAAGAGACTCTTAAGAAAATGGATGGAGGAAAAATAAGAGGGTTACGAGGTAGGGAGGGTTTAGTTTTTTTTTGTAGGAATATATAGGTTGGCACAACATCGAGGGCCAAAGGGCCTGTAGTGTGCCGTAATGTTCTGTGATCTCAGAACAACCAGGTTGAGAAACAGTTTCTTCCCACGGGCAGTGAGACTGCTGAACCACTGATGAACTGCTCATACAAACCCTCTGTGACTCAACCATTTATTTAACAGTAATATTTATTTATTTCAACATTATATAGAAGTACTGGGCATACGTGTCGCTTGTCTGTAGGTGTGTTATGTCTGTATGTGTGTTTGTAGTGTGTTGCACCGAGGACCGGAGAACGCTGTTTCGTCAGGTTGTACTTGTACAATCAGATGATAAATTAACTGAAATAAACTTGAAAATGCTTCAAGCTCCAGATCAATGGCACAGAACTTACCCGACACATCAATCCCTCAGGCTCATGGCCACCCAGTCCCTGACATGATGCTTTTAGTAAATATGGCAGCTTCAGTTCAATTAACATAACAGATTGAACGGACCTAAACACACTCTGCCCCCACCCCCCCCACTACCTTTGGGAATCTCTCTTTGTAGACATGGTTCATCATCACTATTTCATTGTCGTAGCAGGAAGGAGATCTTCCAGGGCTGCAACAGAGCAAAAGGCACAGGTCAGCTGAGGTCAACAAACACATTGAGAATATCTCCCTGTTCTGAGTTAAGACAGCCTGCTGTGCAATGCTAGAAGAAGGGATGTGGGGAAGCCGGGATGGGATGGGGGGGAACAAGTAATAACTGTAGCCCTTTTTACTCAGGGATCCCCAAAATACTGCCGCAAAGAAGACCCATTAAGCCGGCTTTGCTTGAACCAAACAATGCCGGCATAATGCTGCCCCATTGTGTCATTTTACACAGTGTGCTGGCATTCCAGAAGCAAAAGAGGCATGACTTGTAAACATAAGAGTGGCGGCGTTGGCATGGCTCGTGTAAAAGTCGACCCCTCCCTCCCATTTTTCGCCCGCCCACCAGCACATCCGAGCTCCCAATGCCCTGACTGCGGATCTTCGCCCCGCCCACCCATCTGAGCTCCTGATGCCCTGACTACGAATCTTCGCCTCAGCCGCTTACCCATCCGAGCTCACGATGCCCTGACCACGGATCTTTGCCCTGCCCACCCATCCAAGCTCCCGACGCCCCGACTGCGAACCCTCGCCTCGGCCTCTCACCCATCCGAGCTCCCGATGCCCCGACCGTGGACCTTCGCCCCGCCCACCCATCCAAGCTCCTGATGCCCTGAGGCATCAAAGGTTTCAATGTTGGTGCTTCAATGATACAGAAAGTGGCCTTTTGACCCATTCAATTCATGCCTGCTCATTGTGACTTCATCGCCCTGGAGGATTCAGAAGGGAGGATCCCAGGTGGAACGGGGCACTTACCTGAGGCTTCGAGAGCGCGGGCGGACAGCTGGCGAGCGGCGCCCTCCATCGTCATCGGTGATGCTCTCCGTGCTCCCGAAATGCTTGGACAGGAAGTGCAGCTCGTCCACGGTGGGCTGGAAGGGCAACTGGTGAAGCTTCTCCTGCGACGAGCACGAAGACTACAAGGGATTCAAAGTGAAACAAGGTCCGGGTTAAGAGCTGCTCCCAAGGTCCAGACAACATGACCGATGAAGCTCCCTTCCTCTCCCCTCTCCAGATGGTCTCCCGTTCCAGGACTGCCCACCCTACACGTGGATGCTAAATAATTCGAACGACTGCTTCTTAAATACATTATTCTGAAGTGAATGCACAAGGGCCATTAAACATTTCACCAACACCTAAGAAAACAAGAATTAGGAGCAGGAGTCTGTTCTGTCATTCAATTACATCGGTGATTCTCAACCTTTTTCTTTCCCCACTGTAGGTAATCCCTATGTCATCAGTGCACTGTGATTAGTAAGAGATTGCTTAAGGAGGGATGTGGGTGGGCAGGGAAGGTTGAGAATCACTGTTCTAGACCCAATTTGTTATTGAAATATTTGGCTTGAGAAGGATTGTCCTTTGGAGTTATGAAACCGTGCACATAACAAATCCATTAAGGACGATTAAAACAGTGGTTTTCCACCCACACCCCTTACTAATCACAGAACACTGATGGCCTAGGGAATACTTGAAGTGATATGTGAGTGGAGAGAAAAAGGCTGAAAACCACTATTTTAATCGTAACTAATGGACTTGTTATGTGCACGGTTGAGAACCATTGGCCTAACCTTCTCCTGTCTTTCTGTCACAACCCGAGAAGTGGGTTTCTATACCATCTCCAAAGTATTCACATCCTTTGTTGATGGTGATCCAGAACAAGCTAATTCAATACCTAAATGTTGGTTCTTGTTGATGAAATTGGAAATGTGTTACGGGGGCTGCACTACTGAGAACAACCAGCACTGGTTCTTAATGCGTGGTTTTCCTTTGAACGTTGAATAGTTGAAGTGTAAGAGGTAGCACTTACGGACACCGTGGAACTGGGCGTGTTGGTTCCATATCCTGAGGATGGGAGAGAGGCGAGAGACCATCGACGGCCGTCTGCCCTGGGAAACACAAAAGGAAACACTTCAGGCAACGGTATGCACATCTACAGTCTGAAAGTGACAGGGGTCTTGAACCCTCTTGGCCAATAAGCCATATTGATGGCCAATCAATCACCAAGCAGGCACAATTTTCAGGGATCAACAAACCTCGGGGAAGACGATCACTTAGTCCCAGGTCTTCCTTGAAACGCAGCTAACTTTGAATCCTTTGTTCGGCTTGAGATGCTCTAAATTTCTTTTCCCAAACCCAAGTTCAAGAACTGGCTCGAGGGAGCCGGGTATCGGGACTAGGATTCCTGAGCATGGCATTGGAGAAGGGGCCTCGGGACGTAACAGCTTCCTGATCATATCGGAGGTTTGGAACTGGGAGCTCAGGGTCGCCACTGGCATGGACAAGATGCTGCAGAGGTTGCAGGAGGTAAATGCGTGGACACTCGGTGTCTCTGAAGGCATTCTCTTTCGCTTCCTCTTTCACTTACCGATGGGAGTATCAGGATCGTGGCACCTCAGTGAGTCTTTATGGCAAACAAAGGTTAACGAATTTTGTGTATTTATACACAATGAAGGAATCTTGAACTGATATTGAGGTAGGAGGAAAACATTTTTGATCTCCAACTGTTCTATGCAAAATGAAGGCAGAACAAAGCTTGGAATGATAGATGGAATTTTCCGAAATTATCTTGTGATGAACACACTTTGTCTCATCCACAAAAATAAAGAATGACTTTATGAGAAATTATAACCTACAAGACTGTGCTCCAATAGTGTGCAGTAACATCGTGGTAAACCACTCTACTGACTGGACATGCCTCCCAAGACCAATCCTACCCATAGTCCCCTTCCTTTTGCTCTGATCAGTCAAGGAGGTGGATGGTTGTTTGATAGTGTTCCGGTCTTTAGTTATTAAAGGGCCGATTGTTTCACTACTCAGCCTTTTGTGAATAATTGATGGTGCATCAAGCCCTTAACCTGAAGTCTATTTTTCTTTACCATTGACTGGATGAGTTAAACGCTGCCCTGCTGTTCTGAAAATTTCCACAAGTAGATCATTGGTCCTTGTAATTGTTTTTTCATGAAATGAGCTTTAAATTGAAGGATCTTGACATATTAATGCAGTAAATTGCAATAATTTATCCTAATTTCACAAGTAATCATCAGTCCAACTGCAAAGGAAGATGAAAATGTTTACATTCAAATCCAATGTTAGAAAGACACCACCCTAATGAACAGACAGAGAGTTCCATGGGGTAAGGATTCCTCTGGTCGCTGTCTGTGCATTCCCTTCAGTTTTCCAGCGAGATTCAATTTAAATTTGATAAAAATTTAGACATACAGCGCTGTAGCCGGCCCTTCCGGCCATGAGCCTGTGCCACCCAACTTCCAACCCAAACGTGTGGGTCGTTTGGGACGAGCACATTTGGCAACTTCGCTTGGACTGAAAGGCTCTTCACAGAGGCACAGTGTGGGGAGGAGGAATTCTTACCCATATCACTCAACACAGGGGAACAAACCAAATCAGCAACGCAACCCAGTCACTATAAAAACATGGATTCCACCGGAGATCTGATTTCGTTGCCCACTTCCCAAGCCCCTGATCTTTCTAATTTCTCTCTTTTCGAACCTTTCGCCTCTTTCCGCAGACGTTGCCTGACCTGGAGGCACCACTGAATGAAGGGTTCTGGTCCGCCACATTGGCAGTTCTCGCTTTCTCTCCCACGGATTCTGATCGACCCACCGAGTTCCTCCAGAAGATTGGGCGTTGTTGCCTAATCTGTTGACTCTCTCTGCTACTTCCAACCTCCTGTCCAAAATTGCTCATTATGACAACAGATCAGCCGATGATCTCAATGAAGCTCATGAAAGGTTGTTGCGCAGAAATTGTTCCCAATGCTTTCAGCGATCCCTGGTTGGTTGCTAACTGTCTGTCCTGGAACTACGAGGCAGGGCTAATGCTTTACCTGTTGGTGCCAGGCTGTGGATTTGTACTGGTTTAGTTGCAGTTTGGTTCATGTCAAAAGCACACTGAAAATGAACATGCATCTCACACACAGCAGAAAGTAAGGGAGGCCTGGTCACATGACACCACCAACTGACCAAGACGGCAACCACCTTGAACCAAATCACAACCTGAATACAGCATCAGACCCGATAAACAGTTACCTGTCACTACGATGACCATGGCTGCAAGGGGAGAAAATAGGTTACAGTAACAACAAGTTGAGAAATGTCAATGACTCCCAAGTCCCAACAGAATTATGGCTACGATTCTACAGCATAGTAGATTGCTGATTGGTTTAACGCTGGGGGCGGGGGGCGGGGGGAATGAAACATCAGGATTATAACAAAGTCAGACAGTTTTACAAAACTCAACCAAGGTAGTTGCACTGGGATGGGTGGGCAGGGGGGGGTTGGAGGAATCAGATAAATTGCTTTAAGTGTAAGGCTCGATAATACAAATGCCATATGAGACTTGAATATGATCAACCTGCAGATTGATAATCTGCACCCACATTCGGAAAAACACACACACAGAATTACCAAGCATGTTAAATTAAATTTTTAAGTAAAAAAATATATCTACAGCACAGTAGAAACCGATTTTGGCCATTCAAACCCGGGTTGCCCAAATTAACCCACAACCACCCCCCCCAGTCGTTTTGGAGGGTAGGAGGAAACCAGAGCCCCCCCCCCCCCCACCCTCGGGGAGGGGAGACCACGCAGACACGGGCAGAAAGTACAAGCTCCTTCCCAGGCAGTGCGGGATTCCAACCCGGGTGGCTTGCGTCGAGATAGGAGGGAGGATGTCGTCTGCAGTGATAAGTAGCTTTACTCACAAGTGCGGCAGCAGAGAGGACTAAGAAGCTGTTGACAGAGTGCAGAGGAAACAGCTCGCTAGGAGTACCTCCCCGTAATGCAAATTTAAATGAAAGCTGCTACAATCCCGCAGAACAAGATTGTGCAGAATTGAGCACCACAGACTCATTTAAGGATTCTTATTTTGTACATTATTTATTACTGATTTTTTTTCTGTATTGCAGTCAGTTTGTTTACATTTCTCTCCTATCTTTTCTTGAGTACAGTAAGAATAAGTAGAAATTTTGCCTGTCCTACAACCTCAGGGATATAGGTGATGTTCTCTGACAATAAATCTGAACTTTGACCAAAATCCAGGCAGGTAAACCTGTAAAGACATTTATGTACTGAGGCCGGCAGTATTGAAGGGGCTCTTTGATCATCAGAAACTCTGTGTTTTAGTAATTAGACTTCATCTTTCAGGTGGTCTTGAGCCCAAAAGTCAACCATTCCTCTGCCAGTCCTGCTGAGTTCCTCCGGCAGTTTGGTTTTTTTTTGGACAGTGGCCTCTTTCACCTCCAACGTGGAGCTTGCATTTTGAGTGCTTGTGGCTGAAAATCCTGAATGGCGTGGCAGAAAGTGGTGCCTTCTTTCAGGAAGGGCCACTGTTGAAATGCAGCGGAATGGAAGAAGCTCCCAGAAACAGCCCCTGTGATAATTACAAAGGCAGTGTCCGAGACATTGGGCAGGGTGCCATGCTATTACAGCACCGGCGACCCGCGTTCGGTTCCAGCGCTGTCTGTAAGGCGTTTTCACCTTCTTCCCGTGTCTACATGCATGTCCTCTGGACTGCTCCCACCTTTTAAAACATACAGGGGTTATAGGTTCATTGGGGTATTTGGGTTGCATGGGCTGTATGTAAGGAGGTTGTATGTTCTCCCCGTGTCTGCGTGGGTTTTCTCCGGGGCCTCGAGTTTTCTCCCACTGTTCCAAAACATACCGGGGTAAGAGTTAATGGGTTATAATTTGGGTGGCACGGACTCGTAGGGCCAAATTGGCATGTTACAGTGCTGTCTGTCTAAATTTAATTTAAAACTATTTATCCTTCAATAATCAAATAGCTCACAGGGGCAATATCACATGTTGCTGTTCCTGGGGCTTTGATATACACAGATGGGTTGCCATGACATTAAAATAAAGGCTACACCTCAAAAATAGTATAATAGATGACCCCCAAACCTTAGAGGTAAACGCAAAGCCTCATTCTACGTTTCTTGATTATCATCGAAGAGTTAAACGCCAAATTTAGCTGAATGATTAAACCATGCAGTTCAATCTCAACCACACCACCCTCACAATTGCACATAAACACATTTCCATCACCTATTCCCACTTACTCTCCCCACACGAGCACAGAAAAACCTGTTCACAGTACACCTCTTATCCCATGGGGATCAATCTGTTCACTGCTATGAGGCTCTAAAATTTAAGTTAGCAATTTTAACTGCAAGCCCCTTGCTCCACAGACACTTTCCAATCACACACTAATGGAATTCAAGTGCCTCATTTCTACGTAACTGTCTCGGAGTAGGCACAGTGGTACAGCGAGACCCAAGCATGATCCTGACTTCAGGAGCTAGCTTTGTGGAGTTTGCCTACGATGGCATGGGTTTTCCTCCAGGAGATATGGCCTCTTCCCTAAATCCAAACACATACAGGTTGTTGGAAATTGCCCCTAGATGGTGGGATTTGGGAAGAGTTTTTAAATTTAAAATTAGACAGATTGCACTGTAACAGGCCGATTCGGCCCTACAAGTCGGTGCTGCCAAAACTACAGCCCATTAACCCTTACCCCTGGTACATTTTTGAAGGGTGGGAGGAAACTGGAGTCCCTGGAAAAAACCCATGCAGACACGGGGAGAACGTACAAATTCCTTACACACAGCGTGGGACTCGAACTCAGGTCCAGTCCTGATCACTAGCTTTGTAAAGGCTCCTGCGTGATGCTAACCCGTTGAAGAGAATTTTTAAAAAATTCATGTGTGATTAGGGTAAATGGGTGGTCGAGGATCAGTGTGGACTGAAGCTTCATTTGGTACCTGCATCTCTGGATAAGTGAGTCTGCACAGTAATGAAACGGTAGCCACATTGTCTGGTTCCTCCAACCTCTTCCAACCCATCCCAGTGATACTATGCTGCATCTCACAGTGACTTTCTAAGTACCTACAGATATGTACATGAACATACAGAGGAGGTTTGATATGTCACCAAAAACACTTGAAAACTACAGAGACAATGCACAGGAAGTGATCTGCAGTGGGTTGTTAACTCGGCCAGGGCCACCAGCGAGGAGATCTACAAGAGGCACTGCCTCCCACCTCAAGGACCCTCACCACCCAGGCCATGCCCTCTTCACACTGGAAGGAGGGACAGGAGGAGCCTGAAAACATGCACTCAGCTTCTTCCCCTCCGCCATCTGATTTCTTAGCGGACAATGAACCACAGACACTCCCTCGCTCTCTCCTACTTTCTTGCATTATTTATTTATTTTGGAAATGTAATTTATAGCTGCTGCAAAGCAAGTAATTTTGTGATTTGTTCATGACAATAAATTCTGATTGATATCAGAGTCAGTTGAACAGTATGGGTAGAAGCCCCTATGCTTCACTGTGTCCATTCCGACCATTTCCAGCAACCATTAGCACTAATGCTATGCCAATCCCATTTCCTTTATTCTCCCCCATGTTCCCATCGTCTCCAGATTTTACCACTCAGCTACACAATGGATGGGATTAATGATTTGTGGCAGCAGTACAGTGTGAACATTTCTTTAAATTACATTTCATTGCAAGGAAATAGGAGAAAGTGAGGCAGTGTCTGTGGTTCATTCAGGAATCTGATGGCAGCGGGGAAGAAGCTGTCCTTGTGCCGCTGAGAGCTAGTCTTCAGGCTCATATACCTCCTGCCTGATGGTAACAGACATGTCCTAGGTGGTGAGCGGTCCTGAGGACAGAGGCTGCTTTCTTAAGACATCACCTCTTGTAGATGTCCTAGATGGATAGGGGAGAAAACTGGAGGAAATTTATGCCAGGGCAATGTGCAAACTTTACACAGGCAGCACTGGAGGCTAGGAATGAATCTGGCATTGAACCCAATTGTACTGGGGATACTGTCATCATGAGGCAATAGCCGTTGTGACACCCTGAATCCCTGCAGAAGGATGTAACTAATCTCTGTAGTCATCGAGGATCAGTGGGCAAGCTGTCCTCTTGCTAATCTCCGAAAAAGCTAACAGAAGCCGGGTTCTGTCCCTTCCCTCTTTGCCAACCCCTCCAACTCCAACCCTGTGGTTAGACTGAAAACAACAGAGGACAACAGGTTCAGATAAACACAGCAGACGCTGGAAATCTGAAATGAAGCAGAAAGTGCAACAAATCAGGCAGTATCAGCGGAAAGAGAAAACCAAGCTGAGGTTTTGAGCTGATCTTTAAAAATTCAAAAATCCGCTTGCCAGGGATCTGGACCACCCAAGAATTCAGACTTTTTGAAAACTCTCAAACGTTTGAAATTTAGCGGGTTTTGGTGTGCGTGTGTTAGCGCGACAGATGCACAGCAGCAACAAGCGGCCACTTTATTTTTCTTTAAAACTCCTCGTTTTGATACGTGAAGCATGAATCAAAATTTACCTGTTCATCTCTTCTTTATTCCTCCTTAAATTTGACTTTTAAATGTTCTGCCCGAGAGTCCGGAAAATCTATAATTCCAGTTCGACCCGAGGGCAGTCCTGAATTTTGGGCTTCTAACTTGCTCTGTAACCATCTCTGGCCCTGATACTCTCTCAGATATCTGCCAAGGCTCTTGCTCATCTATGAATGGAGCAGTTCCAAGTTGGTGGTCAGCCCTTCAGCTGCCATACTGATGAGACTGGAATCACCTCCTTTATGTTTCCCTTACCTCTTTTTCCAAGTTCTAATTTATTGTCACATATACTGAGGTGCAAGTGTCCTTTAAGAGATGCAAAAACCCCCATATCTGCAACCCGACACTCTCTGCTGTCCTAATCTCATCTCTCGTGGCTTGGTTTCCAATTTTGTCCTGACAAGGGTTTCTTGGCCTGAAATGTTATCTCTCTCCATAGATACTGCCTGACCTCCTGAGTTTTTCCAGGAACAGCTTTTTATTTGCTCTTGCTTTGTTTGATAATGTTCCTGAGAGGAGCTTTAGGGATTTTACGACACTAAACACACTATGAAAAAGCGTGTTTATTGCTGGCCAGGCAGCATCTGTGTGGATAAGAACATAAGAAATAGGAGAAGGAATTAACCATCTGGTCCGTCGAGCCTGCTCTGCCATCCAGTAAGATTATGGCTGATCTGATGATCGACTCATCTCCACTAACATGCCTTTTTCTCCCCTTAATCCCCCATTTTGTAAAAATCTATCCCACTTTAAATATATTTACTGAGGTCATGCCACGACTGGAGGGCAGCAAATTCCAAAAATTCACCACCCTCCTCCTCATCTCCATCTTAAATGTAATACCCTGAATCTTGAGGCTATGTGCCCTTGTTCTGGTCTCCCCCCACCCATGAGAACAACTTACCTATCTCGATCTTATCTATGCCTTTCATAATTTTATATGTTTCTATAAGATCTCCTCTCATTCTTCTAAATTCCAGCGAGTACAGTCCCAGACAATCTCTCCTCATGGACTAAACTCCCTCATCCCTGGAATCAACCTTGTTAACACTTTGGGTGAGACTATTGCAGAGTGAAACATAAGCCATCCTTCTGCTGCCACGGATGCTGCCTAACCTGCTCTTTATCTGCTCCTGCAGTCTCTTGGTTATTGCTGTGTCCTTGCGACTCTACGTGAACTTTTGATTTTTGTGGTGTAAAGCAGCCTTACCTTCGAGAGGTCACAAAGGAGAAGTGCGCTGGGGCATTGGGAGAGAAGTTTCGAGGACTGTCCAAGGGACTGCTGCCTGAACAAGGGAATAAAGCAGAGGGCAAGTCAGCTGGGGCTTCTATAAGTTAAACATCCAACCAATCAAATATTACTGTATATACGTGTGTAATAGTTGAATTTTGTGGATCAATTTTTAGGATACTTTTGACCGCAGTAAATACTTGCGTCATTCCAAGCACAGACGGACCAGGTAAGTCTGCAGTCGAGGCATTGGGAGCTCAGGGAAGCGGGTGGTTTAGGCAAGGGTCCGTGGCTGGGGTGTGGGGAGCTCAGATGGGTGGGCAGCAGTGACTGGGTGGTAAGCCTGCGGTCAGGGAGCCGGTAGCTCGGATGAGTGGGCAGCAGGGGCCTAGGTGAGAGTCAGCAGTCGGGGCATCGGGAACTTGGATGGGTGGGTGGCTGGAGTGAAAATAGGGTGTCAACTTTTACATGATATCAACTATTACACACATATAGTACTTAATATCAAAGCAAGGTTGTCTCTGGTTCTTCCTTGACAGATTCAGATATCCAGCAACTGTTGTTGTTCTTTGTTTTACAAATCATTAATTGCCAGAATATATTTCTTAGAGATGATGTAGAGAAAGCCACAATGGGAGTACATTGGACGCAGTCTGAGAGATTGCTTTGCTGAGCAACTCCTTATCCACCAATTACCTCCTGCCTGTGGTGCTCCTCCCCCACCATCATTTTCTTCAGACCCCTGCCTATATTTTGCTCATACTTTGATGAAGGGCTCAAGCCCGAAATGTTGCCCATGTAATCTTTATCTTTGCTATACGGTTAGTGTTGAGGCGGTTAGCACGACACTGTTACGGCGTCAGCAACCGGCTGACACTGTATCGAATGCCGTGCTGCCTGTAGAGAGTCTGTATGTTCTCTCCATGTCTGTGTGGGTTTCCTCCAGGTGCTCTGGATTGCTCCAACCATTTAAAAAAATGTACCGTGGATTATAAGTCAATTGGGTGTAACTGGGCGTCACAGGCTCATGGGCCGTAAGGGCCTGTTACCGGGATATAGATCTAAATTTAAAATTAATAAAAGTGCGCTGTTTGACCTGCTGGGTTTCTCCAGCATGGTGTTTTTAGTGCATTCATGGTGTCTGTATACTTTCGTGTTTTATCCAAATGTATCATGATGATACAAGAGGATTTGTCTCGAACATCTCACTTCGGCATATTGACACGTTTTGCTTTGCAGGGTCAGGGAGGACAATGATGGAAGGCCAGAGTTCACGTCACGTAGGGTGGCTTCTGCTGGAGTCGGGAGTCTGATTAGCAGCAAGAATGTGAAAATTACACAGGCAACTGCAGGGGATGGGTTCAATCGGCAGGGGATGGGTTCAATCAGCAGGGGATGGGTTCAATCAGCATCCCAACCCAAGCACTGTCTCCTTATTACAATGAGAATACATCAATGAGCACTGATGAATCAACTGGCTGCCGCATGGTACAGGTTTGAAACAGGGCTCTTTTTTCACACTTTCTAAATATGGATGATAATTAATTTATTTCATTTACACCGGCGTGGGCTTCGCACCTCAAATCTTTTATCTGCAGAGCTGTGATGATGCTCTTCTGCACAGCAGGCAAGAAAGTCAAAGCTTCAGTTCCCACTCTGGCTGACATACAATTTATTTTTTCTCCTAATGTGATGAATTTGCTGCTGGGTGTTTTACTTCTCTGTGGGAAAAGCTTGTACTTCATGCTCAATGACTAAGGTCAGAGTCATAGACCTTCCCCGTGGTAGGGGAGTCTAAAACTCAGCGGTTTAAGGTGAGAGGGGAAAGATTTGAAGAGGAACATAATGGCACAGAAACAGGCCCATCGGCCCTTCTAGTCTGTGCTGAACTATTATTTCTGCCTCGTCCCATCAACCAGCACCCAGACCATATCCCTCCATACCCATCCCAAACATGTACCTGTTCAAATTATTCTTAAATCTCAAAATTAAGCAATTCAGCCGGCAGCTCGTTCCACACTCCCACCACTCTCTGTGTGAAGAAGTTCCCACTAATGTTCCCTTTAAACTCTTCCCCATATCCTGTAGTTTTTTAAAAAATCTCTCTCGATGTCAGGTATAGATTCTGAAAGGACTCCCTTTTGCTTCTCTATCTCTGATTGTAAGGGGCGTCGGGAAATCTCTGCTGACGGCGACTCGTCTGCTCTACAAAATGTAATGTGTAATATTACACCTGTTTTATTACATGGCAACGAAAAGAACCTTGAACAGAGACTGAGAGGTAATTTACTCAAACAGAGGATGGTGGGAATATGGAACGAACAGTCGGAAGAAGCTTAAATGACACTTAAAAGAAATTTGGACAGGTACATGGCTTAGGTGCCATGCAGGTAAATGGGTCTAGCTCAAAGGGACCTTGGACAGCAAAACCAGGTTGGGCCGAGTGGCTTGTTCTCGTGCTGTACGGCTCTGTGACTCCACGGTCCTTAAACCTGCAGTTGAATTGACTACACTGGACGATTAGGAGTGACGTAGAAGCAAGACTTGGTGGGAGTGGATTATTTTCTTTTCTGCTCAGTGAACCAAATGGGTTTTATGATAACCTAGCATTTTTGCAGTTACTATTGCAGAGAGCGGGTTATTTCTCTGCAAATATTTAATTACAGGAAACTAGAGCATTCCTATGAAACTTTTCGTAAGCCAAAATGGGCATAAAGTGAAGAACCATTTGCTACTATTGGAGGCTATTTTCATAAAAGTGAAAGCCTATTCAAATCCTTTCCTGAAAGCAAACACGGCCTTCTTTGTTAAAAGCAAATTTTCGTAATTTGAATATTCGTAAAATGGGGTATACCTGTAATATGAAATAGCTAGTTGCCATGATGGAACTCAAACATGCCTCTGGCTGACAGTTTAGAAACTTGACCAGACAAGAGATTAATTTTTAATGAATGGCAACTCTATCGGGAACCGGGGACACAGAAGGTCTTGTGTGACTACAGCTTTCCATGACAAATCCTGGATATCACTGCATAAGAGCCAAGGAACCTGGTGCCTTACCTAGGTGACCTGGGAGAGGTGAATGGGGTCGAGGAAGCGTTGGTGACGTGCTGGTCAGAATCAAGCTTTTTCTGTTACTAGTTCGGCAACTGCAAAGAATAAACACAGAGGAATCAGAGCATTGATAATAGCATGCAGACAATGTTGGCTGAATATATTAGAGCAGAATTCTTGAAAATAGGAGTCGTTTCCCCCCCACCCCTCCAATTGATGTGATCTACTGGCATCAATGTCTGAAGAGGGAGTACAAAATCGTTGAGGGCCCCTTCCACCCCGCATACGGCATCTTTCAGCTGCTCCTGTCGGGGAAGAGATCCAGGAGTTCCAGAGCCAGGCCCACTGGGCTGAGGAACAGCTTCTTCCCACAGGGCAGTGAAGACGCTGAACGACCAGAGGCACGGCTCGCACTCACCCTCCGAGACGTTAATATTCAAGGAACAAAATCTGTTTATTTATTTATTTCTGTATATGTATATTTGTCCGGGGCATGTATTGTTTGTCTGTACATGGGTTATGTCCGGCTGTGTGTCACATCTTTCGCACCGAGGACTGGGGAACACTGTTTCGTCGAGGGGTGCTTGAACTTCCCTGCAACCATCGGGATCTTGAATGAACCCCACAACAGTGCTATCATACTGCCCTTTGCAAACTATTTTTTCAATTTAACTATGCCCCTTGTCTTCTCAGATACAGTAAAACACCCTGCTATCCCTCACCTACGGGAAATGCGGATGCCGAATATACAAATTTTCCAGTTGCCTGAGACTCATTCTTACAATGCCTCACTAATTCACCTGCATTAAGAATAAAGTTTAAAAGACAAAAGACTTGGTATTAATGCAGAGGTGTTGACTAATAAGGTTTAATTTATTACTCTGATAAGGAATTTTTTTTCTCTTCTCTTTGCCAAACAGCTTCGTTTTTGGTTAAGGGCTTAGATTTTCTTTTTACAAGTAGACCCCAACTTACGACCGTAATTGGGACTGAAGGATTGATCGTATCTTGGATTGGACACAAGTCGGATTCACTCCACTGCGCATGGCTTAACGAAGACCTAAATCAATTTTTAAAAAAATATTTTCAACAAATGAACCTTTAATGAAGAATCTCAAAATATGTACATAGTAAACGTACTCAACCTATGAACTTCTAGTAAAGTCATTGGACTTGGGCATTGGGCTGCAGCAGGGAGCAGGGATCTTGGGCTGCTGCGGGTAGCGGGGACCACTGTATACAGAGGTTTAAATACAAAATATGTACTTGTACAGTCATTTTAATAAATACTTTAAAAAAAATTTCGGCCATATGTGTGGGTGGACGCATAGGTCGGAAGTCAAGAATTACCTATATAGTAAAATGTTACTGTAATTTAATTTGTTTAATTGAGAATGCGGGGTACCATGGATGAACTAGTATGATCTAAGTGCAATGTACTTTTTTTTGGCTTTTAATTAGTATTATTATGTACTCTAATTTCAATGTGGAATTTCACTTTCAATTAAAAATCAAATGAAAGAAAGACAAAAGAGTCTGCAAAATGTAATTTTAAAAAATCCAATCAGAATTGTCATCCTTAATTTTGTGAAGTTCACTCTATTGAAACATTTAGTCAATTTCTCCTCTTCCTTTTTTTTTGGCCAGTTGTTTGGGGGTTGCTGGTTGCTTGAATTCCGGATAATAGGGATTTTTTTTTACTGTATCTGGTCGTACGTTAGAGTAACACGAGAGATGCTGGAATACGGAACACCGCGCCGTCTGATCGGGGAACTGAGAAGGTCGAGCAGCATCAGCGGGAGGAAAAGGAATCGTCATCGTCAGGCCTGGAACCCCTCATCAGGTGAATGTTAAGAGTCGACCCATTAAGCTGATTGCAGAAGAGCCCTTCTCGCTACACGAGGTGAAACGTGACAAATAAATTTAAAATGAAACATAAATGTAATTTGCCTCAAGTGAAAAAGTGCAGGGGTGGGGGAGACACTCAGTGGGTCAAAGAGAAGTTCTGCAGGCAAATAGATGATCAGCATTTCCAAGGTCCAATCCTGTCCATTTACCAAGTTCCCTGCTATTACATCTTTAATGGACTCCAGCATTTTCTCCATTAAGCTAACAAAATTTTCTGTTCATTAATTCCCTCCTTATATTAAATTGAGGGCTGATATTAGTAACACTCCAACCCCCTGGATTTATGGCATTTTAGATAACCAGCAACGCATCTAATTATTTCTCTGTCCACTTTCTAAAGTGCTCTGGAATGTAGATTGTTTAACCCTGGGGAGTTAACATGCTTCGCTCCTGATGATTTCCCAAACACTATTTTCAACTAAATTTGATTCTCCTCTTCAATAGACCGTTGGTTTCCCAATATTTCTGGAAGATTATTAGTGTGGCAGAACCAAAGCATTCATTTAAATGTTCTGCCAATTTCTCATTCCCCATTATAAATTCCCCATTGCTGACCAAAAGGAACGGGAACAAGAAAAAAAGTTCCTCAAACTTTTTGCACTATAACTGATGAACTCTCTTTGTTACCTGGTTACAAAACTCATCTAGGTCACTCTATCATAGTATCAGCCCATTCTACTTTACCTGTGAATTTTTTGTGTTGAAGTCACTGATGAGTCTCTACAATGTCTAAAGCAGTGGCTCCCCACCTTTTTTCCCACTCACATACCACCTTAAGTAGTCCCTTACCAAGCCATACTCATGCCATATGGGCTCTCTAAGGTGGCATGTGAGTGGGGGGGAAAAAAGGTGGAGAACCACTAATCTAAAGTCGAACAATCCCATTGTTCAATATATTCAACAACTGAGCATTCACTTGCTTTTGAAAATTCGAACTGTGACCATCAGAGCTAGTACCACCAGTCTGAGGAACAACTTCTTCTCACGGGTTGAACAACCAAAGGAACTGCTCACTCTAACCAACCCTCATTGGTACAAAACAATATTTAATTTATGTGTATAGATAAAATACTTGTCCTGCATATGTAATGCTTGTCTGTAAAAGTGTTATGTCTGGCGGTGCGTCTGCATGTTTTTGCACCGAGGACCAGAGGATGGTCTTTCGTCAGGTTGCACTTGTCCAATCAGATGTTAACAAACTTGCCTTGAAATGCCTCCGCTTCTAAATGGTCAATCTCTCATCCTGAGCCAATGTCATGGGGTTGTAGTCCCTCCTGCTTGAAAAAACAACCTTTCAGCATCTACGCTGCCAAACTCCTCTCAGAAAAGCTGATGTCACAATGAGACCTTTCAACACGCTAAACTCCATTAGCTCATCCTACTCAATCTTTCCTCGCAGGACAACCCTCTCATCCCAGGAATCAATCCAGTGTGTCTATGCTGTACAATCACACTGCAGTCCTGGAATAGGGATAAAAAACAGAGTAATTAGGATTGCCTCTTTGGCCAGACATAGCTGTCATCTTAATCATATATCACCTAACCCTTAGCTTTTCTTCTTTCATCTCGCCTCAGATAATTATAATCTCGGCGAACACTGCCAACTACCCAAGCAAGACTGAAGACCATGCAAGAAGGCAAACAAGCCTCCCCCGCACGGAACAAATAATAACCTCTGCCAGTCTCTTTCTTCAAGGAGACAAATTAATACCTAGCGGATAATGATTATCTCAGTGCTGTGTCATGAACACCTTTGAGCTGGATGTGTTTATAAAAGAGAATTAACTCAGAAAGCAGCTCATTAAACTTCGGATGTAATCCTCCTCCATCTGATGTCAGCTACGAGCCCACCAATCCACTGCTGCCCTCAGGAGAGTTTATTTAATTTGGCCTCCCAAGCTTGTGTTTATTGGCAAATGTTGGTTGCTAACCTCGAGAAGTCCAATTCATCGCTTCAACGGAGAGGGGCGTTAACTTCTGGGAAGGGAGCTTGGCAAGCTAGTCCCAGCAATTGGCGAGATTTCATGGGGCCTGTCTATACAGGGCAACTCATTGCACACTGGGCAGGTTGGTGATCAAACTACGGAGTCGGTGCGTTTTGGCTGTTATAGGAAAAGTGGGACCACCAGCCGGGCGGACTGAACAATAGTGCAACAACAAAACCTTGCACTCAATATCACCAAAATCAAGGAGCTGACTGTTGACTTCAGGAAAAGAAAGCCAGGGGTTATACAATCCAGAAGTCATTGGAAGAATCAGAGGTGGAGAGGGTGAGAAAATTTAAGTTCTTGGGAGTCACTCTCTCAGAGGATCTTTCCTGGACCCACTAATGGCATTGTAAAGAAACCATGTCAGCACCTCTACTTCCTCAGGAGGTTTGGTATGACATCAGAAACCCTGGCAAATTTCTACAGATGTGTGGTGGGAAGTGTGCTGTCTAGCTGCATCATGGCCTGGCACAGGGACACTAATACCCCTGAGCGTAAAGCCCTGCAAAAGGCAGCCTGGGACATCACAGGCAAAACCTTCCCCACCATCGAGATCATCTATAGGATGGAGGGTAGCAGCAATCATCAAGGATCCACACCACCCAGTGCACGCTCCGTTCTCACTGCTGCCATCAGGAAAGAGGAATCGGCGCCACAAGACTCACACCACCAGGTTCAGGAACAGCTGCTCCCCCTCCACCATCAGACTCCTCAACGACAAACTCAATCAGGGACTCATTTAAGGCCTCTTACTTTTGCACTTTATTGATTTTCTTCTCTCTGTGTTTCACAGTTTAGAGTTCTTTATTTGCTTACATGTGTACATTGAGTACAGTTTTTTGTGTGCAGTATCAATAAATGGCCTGCAGGAAAAAGAATCTCAGGATTGTATGTGATGTCATGTATGCACTCAGACAATAAATCTGAAAGCAGGTTGGTGATCAAGCCATGGAGGTGATGTGGGGAACGACTTGGATGGACTGAGCGGCCTCCAGAGCCTAGTTTGTTGCTCAGTCCATCTCCCAGGTAAAGAATTCAGAACTAAGGCCCTTGGAGGAACAGCTGTGACATCTGTGCATAATTCTGGTCAGCCCATATCACAGGAAGGAGGATGTGGAGGGTTTGGAAAAGGTACAGAAGACATTAGGTAGGCCTGGATCAGAGGATATTTGAATTTTTTTTTTAGATTTAGACGTACAGCATGGTAACAGGCCAGTTTGGCCCATGAATCCGTGCCGCCCAATGAGCACCCAACTAACCTACAACTGTTTCAAAAGGGGGGAGGAAACCGGAGCCCCCCCCCCAGAGAAAACCCACACAGACACGGGGAGAATGTACAAACTCCTTACAGACAGTGCAGGATTCGAACCCCCCTCCCGATCGCTGGCGCTGCATTAACCGTTACGCCAACCGTGCTGCCCTATGAGGAAACGTTGGACAAATTTGGGTTGTTTTCTCCAGAAAGATGTAAGCTGAGGGGAGACTAGATGTAAGGTTATAAAGTTATGTAAAGCATAAATAGGATAGACAGTTAGGCCACTCCTCTGTCTCCCCCGCTTCCCTTTCCCTTGTCTCCTTTCCTTCAGCTCTCCACCCCCTTCCCTCTCCATTCAGAGAGCTAAACCCCCTCCCCCATCACTTCTTCTGCTGTCCCATAGCCACCTCAGACCAGTGGGCCCTTGCCACTCACCCCCCCCCCCCCCACCATTTTATACAGACACCTGTCTACCATCTCCTCATACTTTGATGTGGACTCAGGTCACGCATCTGTATCTTTGTTGCGTGACCTGCTGAGTTTCTCCAGCATTTTTGCGTAAACTACCACCACAGCGTCTGCAGACTTGAACTCAATAGGACGAACAGTGTAAAGATGTCAGATACTGGAGGACAGGCATTTAAGGTGGGGTGAGGCAAGTTTAAAGAAGATGTGTGGGGCAAGCTTTTTTTTACAGAGAGTGGTGCGTGCTTGGAATGGGCTAACAGGGATATTGGTGGAAGCAAATTTAATGGTGGCATTTAAGAGGCTTCTAGATAGAGACATGAATGGAAGATAATGAATCATGTGTAGACAGAATCTCAATGTAAATTGACATCATTTTTGGTATAGATACTGAGGGCTGAAGGGCCAGTTCCTGTGTTCTACTATTAGATATACATATAGCACAGTAACAGGCCTTTCAGTCTACAAGCCCATGCTGCCCAATTACATCCAATTGACCTACAACCCCTGGTATGTTTTGAAGGAAACCGGAGCCCATGTAGACACAGGGAGAATGTTCAAACTCTTTCCAGACAGCACCGGATTTGAACCCAGGTCGCTGGAGCAGTGGCAGCATTGCCCCAACTGCTACACTAATGTTGCCGTGCTAATTTAAAAAAATAACCTCTCTAAACACAGGGTCATTGGTCAGTGAAGGGGAGATAGACCCAGCCTGACCCATTTTCGACGTCTAGTCTCACATCAAATTGGAAATCACCAGAAGCATTGCAGAATCAGGACTTTCTAGAAAGATTTAACCTAGTTTAAGTAGCTTCAAGGACCACAGAATTTGCCAATTTAAAATTATAGTGGATGATTTTTATCATGTAAAATAATGATGAAATTAAAATAAGAAATGGTGGGAAAAGACAGCAGTCCCAGCATTCTCTGTCAGTTGGCATAGTGGTTAGTGCAACGTCTTTACAGCGCCAGCGATCAGGACTGGGGTTCCAATCCTGCCCTGTCTGTAAGGAGGATGTACAAATGTTTTCCCTGTGTCTGCGTGGGTTTCTCTGGGGGCTCAAGTTTCGTCCCACCATTTGGGTGTAGGTCAATTGGGCGGCACGGACTCGTGGGCTGAAACGACCTGTTACCGCGCTGTATGTCTAAATTTTTTTTAAAAATTTAAAAAGAGAAACAATCAAGATTTCAGATCTGAGACCTTACAGCAGGGTTGTAAACCCAGCATGTCACCCTATTTTCCACTCTCCACAGATGCTGCCTGACATTCTGAACTTTTTACAGTATTTTTTAATATCTAACACATCTGCACGGTATTTTTTTAATGTCCACCTCAAAGTTATGTGGGCAGAGATTGGAGGATGATGGGGAAATGCAACACTTTAATTCGCACAGATTGTTCTGCTTTCGCAGTGATGCACTCCGTGTCAAACTAAATGTAAGTGACACAGGTGATCATTCAGCAACTTTTAATCCAACTTCTCGGATTAAGTCCATGACAGACATTGAGGATGCTGACATTAAATGTGCAAAATGATGCTGGATTCAGGTTAACGATGGGGGAAGGCTGCTTGGCTAAATATGGGCTGGAAATTCAATTTTTTTTTTAAAAACCCCAGAAATTCAGGAAATACTCAGCAGATCAGGCAATACCACTGGGATAAGAAACAGAAGGTACATTCCAGGTTGAAGACGAGGGAAAAAGAGGTTAAGCGGGACAAGGGGAGGCGATGAGTCTAATTGGGTAGAAATGGGGTGACCATGGGGATAATCTGTAAACAAGGTTATCTGGTCAATGGAAGCAGCTCGAAGTTGAGAACATAGAAAGCAATGCACAAGGCCATGTGCCTCTATCGAAAGTTTACCCAAATCAGACTCCAGGGGAGCAGGGCACCAGAAACAGGAAGAACCGCCCCCTGTTGAGGAGATGACCCAACAGGTCAGTGATCACAGCGGCTGACCAGCTGGCGGGGGGGGGGTGGAGCTCAGTGGCTGAGGGACCCACATGGGCTGAGGATGACCTGCTCGGGCTGCGAGCTGGTAGGAGTCCGGCTCATATCAATCAGGAATCAGAACCTGGATTTGAGAGGGTGCTGAGGGCAAGAAGGGCTCCCAAGGCTTCCTGGTCGTATTGGAGGTTTGGACCTGGAGTTCGGGTTGTCGATTCTTTAAACTGGAGTCCATGCAGCTGCAGAGGCTGTTTGTGCGCTGGAAGCGAATCCACGGACACTCGGTGACTCAGAAGGAACTCTCCTTCTCACGCACTGTAAGGGGCACCAGGTGACACTAACGGCGACTCTGCCATATGGAGGCAGAAGGCAATGTGCAATATTACTTGATAATAAAGGAATCTTGACTCTTGATCTTTCAAGATGTGGAGTTAGAAAAACGCCTGGCAGATCCAGCTAGGAACATCCTTCACTCCCGGAGGGTAGAAACTGAGCCGATATCAAAGACGGACAGAGGAATCACCAGGAAATGTGTGCAATGCCACAAACACACCACCTTCAGTCCATGTGTCCCTCCGTTCAACTATTATCCCCCGAGGAAATTGGATCCACTCTGCTCTTCGCAACTAGTGCTCCCAAGAGATTGGCAAAACAAAGGCCAGCACGGTTAGTGCAGCTCTATTACAGCACCAGTGACGTGGGTTCGAAACTGGCATGGGTCTGTAAGGAGTTTGTTTGTTTTCCCCATGCCTGTCTGGGTTTCCTCCAGACACAATGATTTCTTCCTACCCTCCAAAAACGTATGGGGGTTGTAGGTCAATTGGGTGGCACGGGTTTAAATAGCCGGAAACAGTTTAGACCATATTGTAAAAGGAAGTTTCTTTAAACTATAAAGTATTCAAATTCCTACATAGCTCTGGCAGACAGCTTCATTCCCCTGGACTTACCCCTTATCCAATGATTGGCTTGAACTACCGATCCCTTTGGAAAGTACTCTGGGAGTGCGCTGGAGGAACGCAGCGGGCATCGCTGGGAGAAACAGGATGGTTGACGCTTCGAGCCAATACTCTCCGTCAGCACTCGGGCAATTTCCTCAGTTAATCCACACCCCTCCCTCAAACAGCCCACTCAGTCCCCTCCCTCCCTGTAATGGAGGATTTAGACCATGTTTTTGCTTATGCAAGGCTGAGTATCAGTAACCTACTTTGAGAATAATATAGGAATCAGCAGGCATAAGCTAAATTCCACCATGGGGCCCAGAAATGCAGTTATCTGACAAAAAGACATCTGGTACCAAGAACGTTTAATCTTCCTGCTTGTTAGCCAGTTGCTGTTTGAGATTGATGGGATTGTTGGTCGCACACTGTCAGGCGAGACCTTGAAGCTAAGTAAACCATTGTATTCAACGTGATAGAAGCCTAGGCGTGCTTGGTTACCTTTTTTTGTGTGCAAGGAATAGGTGCTTGAATAAGCAATTTTTGAGTAATATAAGCCATGGTCCTGCCGCTGAAGTGTCAGACTCTCTGAGGGGTGGCAACGTCTCTCAGCAAGAAGAAGAACTTCTAGAGTCCAACCAACATCCCGGTCGGGGGAGGTGGAGAAGCTGCTACCGGCGCCCCGGCCACCTACTACAAGTGTGCGGTTGTTGCCTCGCTTCGGCAGTCGGGACCATTCCAGGCGTTGATGAGTATAATTAGGAAGGGCTTGCATATTGTAGTTTGAAATCAGCTTTAGATTTAGTAACAAAGATTTGTATAAACTGAAGTGCTCTCGGGGTGTGTCTCTGTTTTCTTTCGGTAGCTCAAACACTGTGACCAATCTACAATGAACAAAGTGAGAGGTACAAGTTTACCCAGGACACTCCAAATCATGTGAGCAGAACAGCCAGTGCGACAATCAGTATTGCTATCAGCAGCCTTTTTATATATAGGACATCGGAATCAGTGCTGCTCCTTCCGTCCGATAACCTTGGGCAAGGTGTAGTACCTTTAGCCTCCCAATCAGGGTCACGTGATTGCAGACGGTGAATGGTTTTTACAGGCAGATTCTCCAAATTGGAATTTATGGTTGTAAAACTAAAAATGCCGGGCAGATGAATCTGCGGATCAATGGCCAGGGTTTACCCGTCCACTAAGGATACTGCAACTGAAGAAGGCGACGGGAAAGCTCGTCAGTATTTTCCCCTTGTGTAATCATGAACTCAACATCGACTACGGACTCAGCTCAAAGACGGAGCCTTCACCGAAGGAGAACAGGGGAGGCCACATCTACAATTCAATTAAGAGTAGGGGAGATTCAAACTAGAGGGCATAGTTTAAGATTGAAGGGGGAAAATTATAAGGGGAACATGAGGGGAAATTTCTTTACGCAAAGGGTGGTAGGGATGTGGAATGAGCTTCCGGCAGACGTGGTTGAGGCGGGATCATTGGTTACATTTAGGATAGACTGGATAGTTACATGGAGAGGAGAGGACTGGAGGGGTATGGACCGGGTGCTGGTCAGTGGGACTAGGAGGGTGGGGATTTGTTACGGCATGGACTAGTAGGGCCGAACTGGCCTGTTCTGTGCTGTAAGTGGTTATATGGTTAATTCGGAGGGTCAGTGAGGGATGGAGAGACAATTATCGCCCTCAACGCATTTCAAAAGCTAACAATTAGATTACTAATGTAGAGCTGAATGCATTCAGCGGAAGGCCAGCACCCTCACTTTAAAAGTAAAATTAATCTCATCGAAGGCCCATGATTCCAAATAGGTTCGTCCACATGAAAAGGGACCACTTGAGGCTGTGAGCAGTTTCTGCTTCCGAGTACCTAATAAATTCTGATGCAGTGCCATCGACCTGAACTGTTAAACTGTTTCTCTCACCGCAGGTACCGCCAGACCCGCTGAATGTTTCCAGTACTTCCCGTTCATTTTTAAATTGGGAAGGGGCAGGGAGGCAGGAGTGGAAAAGATCTACGATTCTGAAGCAGAACTGAAATCTTCCTTAGGAAAGGATAAATAAATGGGAGCTCCTTAATTCCACAGAGCAGCTCGAGGGCGAGTTAATGGTGCCTTTAAGATCATAAAGGGTTTGATAGGTAATCAGGAAATCAGGAGAATACAAACCATGTCATCATGAAGGGGTGAGTCGTCGAGAGCGTCAAATTCCTGGATGTCAATGTCTCCAAGGATTTGTTCTGGAGCCTCCATGTTGACTCACTCACAAAGAAGGCTTGCCAGCGGTTATCAATAGTGATGGAGATTTGGTTCGCCACTCTTGAACACTTCTACGGGTGGACCGCATTCTGGCTGGTTGCATCAGAGACGCCAATGCTCAGGCAAGAAAAAACTTCAGAGAGTCATTAACTTGGCCTGCGACATCATGGGCACCAGTCTTCACTCCTTCGAGGTCATCTACATGAGGAGTGGTCTTAAGAAAGCAGCCTCTATCCTCAAGGTCCCCCACCACCCAGGCCATGCCCTCTTCACTCTGCTACCATAGAGTCACTTTCACCTTTTCTTGCATTAATTTTTATTTATTTTGTCAGGTGGTTTATATAAATCTTTGCAGTGCGGTGCTGCCAAATGAATTTTGTGACACGTTCATGTCAATAAATTCTGATTCAGACGGAGGAACTGCTTCAGATATCAGCAGCGTCATCCTTCAATAATCTGAAATTAGAATTGAATGAAACAGAGATGCTTATTGTCAGGTGTATAGAGAAAACATTTAGTTTTCATGGCACATGCACAGTTTGCCAAAAGTGGCATTTTGGATCCACAAGAGTTTGCAGAGCAGTAGCAAAGATGAATCATGATAATTAGCGTTAAGAGGCAAATCGAGTTTAAGTTTTAAATTCACAAGCGCAGCAACTTCCCTTTAGAAATCTGGCTCATCTGTCGCTCCCGTCACAGACCCAGAACTGCCGTGGATTCGAGAAAAATAAGAAGACCATTTTCTAAATTGAGTAATTATTTAGAAAGCAGATGTCCAACGAGAGATAAGTCTTAGTGCAGGATTGCCTAAGGGTTAACTTGCAGGTTGAGTCAGTGGTCAGGAAGGCAAATGCAACATTAATAGTCATTTCGAGAGGACGAGAAGATAAAGGCTAAGATGTAATGTAATATTTAACAAATTGCAGCAGTTCTGGGCCCCTTATCTAAGGAAGGATGTGCTGACACTGGAGAGGGTCCAGAGGAGGTTTACTCCCTGCCCACAGCAGCCTCTGCCACCATAGCTGCACCTCTCAATCTCCACACCCGCAGCTCCCTCCCCCGTGGCACATTGCCCGCTCAGATGGATGACACGGAGCAGGCTGGACAGGGTGAGGATTCTGTCAGCACTGGGGGTCAGCCAGAGGAATGTGGTCCACCCTGTCTTCTGGCTGCCGGGGACCAGAAGTGCTCTGCAGGGGTCCATGTTGGGCCCATTAACCTTTCGCGTAAATGATTTTAGGGGAAAAATGGATGGCCTTTTGGCCAGGTTTGCAGATGATAATGAAGGTAGGTGGAGGGTAGTTTTGAGAAAGCCAGGGACTTGGGAGAGGTTGAGAGAAAGGGTAAATAAGTTGCAGATGGAAGGGAGGGTAGGGTGTTGTGAACTTTGGCAGAAAGAAAAAAGAAGACTATTTTCTAAGTGGGGTAATAATTTTGAAAGCAGAGCTCCAAAGTGAGTTTGAAGTCCAAGTGCAGGATTCCCTGAGGATAAGGTTGAGTTAGTGGTAACGAAGGCAAATGCAATGTTTGTATTCATTTAAGACATAGGTGTGATAGGTGAGGCTTTACAAGGCATCGGGGAGAGCACATTTGGGGTATTGTGAGCAGTTTTCAGCCCCTTATTTAAGAAAAGGATGTGTTGCAATTGGAGAGGGTTTCCATGAATGATCCAAGCAATGAGAGAGTTAACATATAGGTGCGTTTGATGGCCCCTAGGCCTGCACTCACTGGTGTTAAGAAGGATGAGGGCAGATCTTATCAAAACATTGCAAATATTGAAAGGCTTGACAAGGTGGATGCTTAGATCATGTTTCCAGAAGTGGGAAAATCTAGGACGAGACAGCACAGCCTCAGAATAAAAGGAACAGAAATGAGGAAAAGTTTCTTCAGTGAGAGGGTTGTGAACCTGTGGAATTTGTTGCCACAGGGTTGGGGGGGGGGTGGTGGAGGGGCTGTGGAGGCCAAGTCTTTTAGAAGTTGATGTTCTTGATTAGTAATTTCCGGTTTCTGCTAACCTGTTCTCCCTTCACTCATCACCTTTCCACCCCCATCCCTCTCTATTCACCCAGCCTTCCCTTGCTCGCTGTTGTGTCCTCCCTCCCTTCTCCACCTATTGCCTCCTGCCTTTGTGATCCCTTGCCCATTTGTTCGGACGCCTGCCGACAATATTTTAATACCTCGATGAAAGGCTCGAGCCGGAAACATCGGCTCTGCATCTTTATCTTTGCTGTATAAAATTCACTTTGATCTGTTAATTTTCTATAATATTGTGTTTTCACTCTTGATTAAAAAGGAGGGGGCTCAAAGGTTATGGGGAGATGGCAGGAAAATGGGGTCGAAAGGAAATTTGATTAATTTCCATCGTCTCACGTCCATCTTTGGCTGACAGATCTTGAAGCCTTCCCACTCTCCACCTCTATACTTTTATTTTTTAATTTAGACATACTGAACAGTAACAGGCCCTTTCAGCCCATGAGGCTGTGCTACCCAATTACATCCCAGGTACATTTCGAATGGTGGGAGGAAACCGGAACCTGCTCTGCCATGACTTGAATGGTGGTGCAGACATGATGGGCTGAATGGCCCAATTCTGATCCCAAGCCTTATGCTCTTATTCATAGTCTTCAATCTCCCTGCCCTGTTGGCATGTGCTGGTAGGGTTTGAGGTGATCTGAGGGTGCGAACTGAAGAAGGCGTCTGTGCCTTTCAGCTGTCCATGGAGAGTATCAACAGTCTGAAGCTCTGTGATGTTCAGCCAGACAGATGGCAACTGAGGCTTTCACAGCTGTGCCCATTTTAGCCCTCATTCAATGTTCGACCCTATCACTTTGCTGCTTCAATCTCTTGTTACTGAATCCTCTTGTCTCCTTCCCACTCTGGCCTCTTGCGTGCCTCAATTTTAATTATTTCTCCAATGCTTGCCATGCCTTCAGCAGCTGATGCTGTGAGGTCTGGAATTCTCCCTGATATCTCTGCCACTCTCTCCTCCTTTAAGATGCTTAATAAAACCTACGGCTTTGGCCAAGCTTTTACTTGCCTAATCCAGCCAGACATGGCTCAGTTGAACTTCATTTGATAATCGCCCTTCTTAAGCTCCGAGGGAAATTTCTTTCCATAAAAGACACTAAATAAGTGTAAGTTTGCAGCATTCTTGCATGATAATCACACATTGGATCATGGACTAGCTTTCCTTCTGCTGAGCACATTGTCAACTTCATGCTCACAATGGATAAATCCAGGGGCTTTCTAGTCCTGAAGAGATTAGGGCGAAGGCACACTGCACAGTTACTTAAATATGCGCATGCCAGCATGCAAGAGAGAGACCCAGTCAGTGTGTGTGCATGATGCGCGTGTGTGTGGGATGCATGTGTATGTATGCAGTGTGTGCATGTGATGCATGTGTGTGCGTGCGTGTGCATGAACGTTAGATTCCAAGCATATGGAAAAGGATGCGTGACCTAATGTACTTGAGTGTATGTGCAATGATGGACATGCCCATCTGTGTGTGATTGTGAGGTGAACAAGTTTATGTGTGGGTTTATGTGGTATATGTGTGCGTGTGCAGTATATGTATTTTTTTTTGTAAACTTTAAAAGGAAATTTAAAATTTTACAAACTACAAGTATCAAACATAAAGTAAACAAAATTTAACAGCCCCCATATAACCCCCCATCCCTCCCCTAACAACCCTCCCCTTCCTTGGAGCTTAAATTACATATAAAAAAATACAAAATCAATGTGGGTTGAATTACAATATACCACTTCCCCAAAATCTAACAAAAGTTATCTAACATCTAAATTCATACATTCCAAATACTGAGTCCACATTTTCTCAAAGAAAGAGTAATTATTTCGTAAATTATATGTAATTTTCTCTAAGCGCAAACTTAATTGAATTTCATTATGCCATCTTTGTATATTTAACTCCACATCATTTTTCCATGTTACTGCTATACATTTTCTAGCGACAGCCAAACTTAATCGAATAAATGCAATTTGAGATTTATCTAAACGTGCTGTTAAAGGATTCATATGACCCAATAAACACAACCATGGATCCACATATATTTCTATTTGAAATAAATCTCGCAAAAATTTAATGATCTTTTCCCAAAAAGGTTTAACTTTAACACAATCCCACACTGAATGAACAAAAGTACCTATCTGATCACCACATCTAAAACACCTATCTGAATCACTAAAACCATATCTCTAATTTTTCAGGAGTTAAATATAACTGATGTAAAAAATTATAATTAACTCGACTATAACACACGTTAACTAATTTTGTCACATTCTCCAAACATAAATCTGACCTTTCTTCCTCAGAAATTGAGGTAGATATCTCCTGTCCCCATTTATCTCTCAATCTCAACACACCTGTCTTCTTCATTTTTGCCTGCAACAACAAATACATTTCTGAAACAAACCCCTTCTTTCCCTTATCCATAAGTAATAATTCAAACTTTGATTGGCTTGGTAATATTATTTTCCTACTGTACGACTCCCTCAACAAATCATGTTCTTGATAATATACAAATATAGTATTCTGTGATATACCAAACTTCTCCTTAAGTCTGTCAAACGAAAGAAATGAAACTGATTCAAAACCGTCTTCTACTAATACCAAACCTTTAGAGTCCCAATCTTTCAGATAGGGATTATACATAGAAAAAGGAATTAATTGATTCTGATATAATAGAGTTTTAATTGGACATATATCTTTTGAACCTATAGATTGATTCCATTTACTCCAAACTTTCAACAAATGATTCAATACAGGTAATTTATATGTTTGTAACAACAAAGAATTCCATTTATATCTAAAGTGATGTATTGCTCTCTCCTGCAGCTGATCCATTTCCACATAAGCCCACATCGGAGGTTGATCAATATCAAACAACCTACTAATAAATTTCAACTGTGCTGCCTGATAGTAATTCTGAAAACGTGGCAATTGAAGGCCTCCCAAATCATACTCCCATGTCATTCTCCATCGATACCCGAACTAATTTACCTCTGTGTGTGTGTGTGTGTGTGTGTGTGTGTGTGTGTGTGTGTGTGTGTGTGTGTGTGTGAGTATGTACATGCTGTGTGTTGGTGTCTGTATGCTGTGAGTGTGTGCGTGTTTGTCAGTGTGTGTGTGTGTGTATCAAAGTTTCCTTTTATTGTCACGCAATAATACATAAAAATTTAATATATGTCATGCACTTTGATTTTTTTGTTTGCTGTAAGGCAGAGTCACTATGAAGCAAACGAGAACCCCTGTCAAATTGACTGTAGGAGCAAATGTGTGTTGGCTGTTTATGCATATGGATCTGTTTGTGTGTGTGTTTATGAGAGAGAGAGAGAGAGAGAAAGAAAGATAGAGAGAGTGTATGTGTGTGTGGGTGTGCAGGTGCATATATCTGTGTGAGTGCATTTCCATGGGTATGTGTGCATCTTATGTGCTTCTCTCATTCTTCACCACCTCCACCTCCCTCCCCACTGTTTCCTGTTGATGAAGATCTATATTTAAATAGAAGAAAAAAACTTACATTTCCCCCACTTTTGTTGGAAATGTCACCAATCAATTAACACATTGGAGAGAACACACACACACCAAGTCAGTTCACCTATCTGAATGGTGCCAAGTAAAGGATAAATGTTGTCAGTGATACACCAGTGGGTGGATATGGCACCATTGCCTGGCTGGAGGTGCCAATGCACAGAACAGAAAAAGGCTGTAAACTCGGAGGGTTGTAAACTCGGCCAGCGACATCATGGGCACCCGTCTCCACTCCATAAATGACATCTTGAACAGGCGGGGGTGTCTCAAGAAAGCAGGCTCTATCCTCAGGGACCCTCACCACCCTCTTCATTCTGCTACCATCTGAAGACACACCCTGAACGGTACAAAAAACAGTGTCTTACCCTCAGAGTTCTGAACGGACAATAACCCACAGACACTGCCTCACTTGATCCTCTTTTTGCATTATATTTACGTAATTATTAAAAAAATTTTTTTTACACCCTGTTCTGCACCACACTGCTGTTGCAAAACAACAAATTTCATGACGCATATTCATGACAAGGAACCTGATTCTGAACTTCTCAATCATTCCACAAGACTCACACCACCAAGTTCAAGAGCAGCTGCTACCCCTCCACCATCAAACTCCATCAGGGACTCATTTAAGGACTCTTTGTGATTTAAAAAAAATTCTCTCTGCATTGCAGAGTTTGCTGATATTTATTATCTTTTGCATTTCTTTACTTGTTTACATGTGCACACAGTTTTTTTTCAGTACTACTGAAAAACACAACCCCACGAAAAGGAATCTCAGGGTCGTATGTCATGTCATGTACGTTCTCTGACAAAATATCTGAATCTCTGACAGATCGGCATTGCACGACCACGTGGCCATCACACCCCCCTGCCCCCCCCCACCACCGCTGGCTCAGAAGAGCAGCCCAAATGTTAAAAGACTCACCCTACCTACTATTTTCAAACCCCCCCCCTCCTCTTCCGTTAAGGAGAAAATTCACGAGCATAAGATCGCCAGATTCAAGGACAGCTCCTCTCCTGCTGCTATCGCATTCCTGAATAAAAGAGCAAAATTATGTTGCTATATCTCTATCCTTTGGCACCGTATGTAAGGAGTTTGAATGCTCATGAGTTTTCCTCCGGGACCTTCAGTTTCCTCCCTCCCTCCAAATTGGGTGAAATTGGACAACATGGGCCTGTGGGCCGGAATAGCCTGCTACTGTTGCGTACTAATCAATGTCTGCAGACTTTCTAATTTCATTCCATTTTGGTGCAAGAGTTAATCAACTGGAACTTGAACCAGGCCCTCTTGGAACAGGTGAATGAAGAACAGGAGGCGGAGGAGGTCTACAGACCTTTGACGTGGAGTTGAGATGCTGTGACTATAAGTGCTTTCCATGAGTATCATTTGCTTTTCACCCCAAAGCAAGATATTAAAACATTGCACCATGAAAGGAAGAGTATAAAATGATCTTGATCTCACAGGAAATTAAAGGACACCGCATGTCAGCTGCCTCTGGATACAATCTGTCAAAGATGCTTTCATATCTCATACTCCCTGTTTCATTCTCCTATTTAATTCCAGCTTCACTGAAATCAACGTCAAATATATTTCACTTGGTAATATTGCGATGCTATCATCTGTTCTTGCCTGAGCTGCATCAAAATTGATTGATGGGTTCATCGTTAAAGGAGGAATGGTTGGAGAAGTTGCATCTACTGTAGTCTTGAAGAGTGGAACATATATGATAGAAAATATTTAAAACCCTGAGCACTTTGGAGAAGAGAGAGGCTTGAAAAGGTTATATATAAGTCAAATGGATTGTTGCCCTTCATTGTTAGAGGGATTGAATTTGGGAGCAGGGAGGTTATCGCGCAACTTTGCAAAGCGCTGGTGAGGCCGATCTTGAGGGAGTGTGTACCAAGTTTGGAGGAGGTCCACCAGGTGAGGTTGAGAGGGGTTAGTGCATGAGGGAGAGATTGAGTCTTCTGGGATTGTACTCACTGGAATTTAGAAGAATGAGAGGGGCTCTGATAGAAACGTATAAAAGTTATGAAAGGCAGAGATAAGATAGAGGTAGGCAAGTTGGTGGGGGAGACTAGAACAAGGGGACATTAGCCTCAAGATTCAGGGAAGTAGATTTAGGATGGAGTTGAGGAGGAACTGCTTTTCCCAGAGAGTGAATCCAGGGATTTCGCTGCCCATTGAAGGCGACCTCAATAAATTTATTAAGACAAGGTTGGATATATATTTTTTTACATCGTCGTGAAATTAAGGAAAAGGCAGGTGGGTGGAGATGAGCCGATCATCAGATCAGCCCTGATCTCAGTGAATGGCGGAGCAGGCTCAATGGGCCAGATGGCCGACTCCTGCTCCTATTTTATGTTCCTATGTTATGAAAGGGGCCTGAAGGAAAACTTTATCCACCCAAAGTGTGGTGGGTAAATGGATTAAGCTGCCTGAGGTTGTAGGGTCAGACACAACACTTCAAAGGCATTTGGATAGGTATATGGAATATGGCCCTCATTGGATGAGCTTGGATTGGCAACTTGGATGAGATGGGCTGAAGGGTCTATTGTTGTGCAGCCAGGACCAAATTATCCATTTTAGAGGGCCTACCTAAGGATTCTAAAGAGCAAAATGTAGGAATTTCCAAGATTTAAGCCCAGTGGTGAAGGAATTTGTGGGATCTAATTTAAAAAAAAATGTAGACATACAGCACAGTTACAGGCCATTTCGGTCCACGAGTTCGCGCCGCCCAATTTACACCCCATTAACCTACAACCCTCAGTACGTTTCGAACGGTGGGAGGAAACTGGAGGCCCTGAGGAAAACCCACAAAGACATGGGGAGAACGTACAAACTTAAAGACAGCACGGGATTTGAACCCCTGTCCCGATTGCTAGCGCTGTAAAGGCGTTGCACCAACGGCTACGCCAACCGTACCTCCCCCTATTAAAATGAATTTTATTTTAACAGTACGATCTGATCCACAAAACCTTTGGTGCCCAATTACACCCCCCTGTTGCTGGCGCTAAAATAGCATCACACTAACTGCTATGTTGACCGTGCCACCTTGGAGGTGCCTTGATGAAGTTACTGCAATGTGACCTTTGGATAGTTCACGCTGCAAATACAGCGTGCTGGTGGTAGAGACAGTGGGTATTTAAGGTGACAGATAAGGTGTCAATCTATAATGACATTTGGAAAATACTTTAAAGGTTTTCTACCCTGAATAATTTAATAATTAAAGAGAGGATAGTTTAATTAAATTCATAGTACTGAGAAACGAACCATTAATTCAAGATTCAAGACTCCTCTATTGTCATGTAATAGTACTGAACATGTGGAATTACACAAAATTGCCTTCTGTCTCCAGTAAGGCAGACAGAGTCATCATTAGGTTGCCCGGTGCCCCTTACAGTTTGAGAGAAAGAGAAGCCAAAGAGTTACTGAGTGTCAGTTGATTTGTCTCCAGCTCTCCCGCAGCCTCTCCAGCCGCACAGACTCCCGGGCAACTCAAGCTCCAAGTCCAGACCTCCACTCGAGACCTTTCGTGAGCCCTTCTCGAATCCCGGCTCTGACCCTGCTTCCCATGAACCTGTCTCAGGAGCCCCACGCCCCATGTGGGTCCACCCTGATCGTGCGTTGCCCATAGCCCTCAGCCTCTGTGCCCCTCACTAGGTCGCCTCGGTGGTCACCATCCAGTAGGGGTGTCTCCTCTGCTTCTCAATGGGAGTTGGGTGTTCTTCCCGTTTCTGATGCCATGCGCCGATCCGCTGCTCCCCTGGAGTCTGCACCCTTCCAGTCCGCCGTTGAGCACAGGCGCTGCCATCTTGGGCACAGACCTCTGCAGTGGCAGGTATTCACCAGGCCTTTAACGCCTGTGCAGAGCAATCAACATTAGGGACTGGGCGGTCGAAACTTTCGGTGCAGTGCTGGGTCTCCGTTCCCCACTATCTCTGGTCTGCACCAACAGCAAGTGTCATCATGTTTCATTCCCAGTGGCATTACGTTGGAAACTTAAGATATAATATCACATGCAAAAACCAAGATGCTCAAAGCAAGATCTCAGAATAATTATCAACCAGTTCATCTGATTTTTAAGGAAATCTTGCAAGAAATGTGAATGTAATGGCAGCATTTACACCCGATTTATCTGTACCCCACCACCCCCCCCCCCCTGGACGTCATTAAATGATGGGAGGAAACTGGAGCCACCCCCAGAAAAGCCAATGCAGACGCAAGGAGAACGTGCAAACTCCTTCCAGACAGCACGGGATTTGAACCCTGGTTCCAATTGCTGGCGCTGTAATAGCGTTACATTAACCATCCTGCCCCCCACATTCAGCCAAGAGGGTCACATCCAGCTCCCTTTATCAAACAAATTGGCTTCATCTTTCTGTGCTAGGGTATTGCCCAAGTTTACAACTCTCTGAACGAGGAGGTCCCTCCTCGTCTTAGTCCTGAATAGCTTCTCCCTTATTTGTAATTTGCCCAATATCTGGAACATTCTTTCTGTATCTCACTTGTCCAGTCCTGTCAGAATTTTAAATATTTAGATGAGATACCTTCTCCTTGTTCTCAGTCTAATGTGCATAACTCTGGTCCATCCAGACAGCTCTTCCATCCCAGGAATCAGCACAAGGATGGTCAAACCTTGTGTCAATGGACTATTTCTAGGCACAGGAAGCCAGGAACTGCATTCAACACCCAGGTTCAATGGGGAGGACGGACTCCCAATAGAATTCTATGCAACATTTAAAGAGTTACTAATTCCTCCTCTCCTGGAAGTAATGAACCAGATAGAAGAAACACAAAACTTGCCAGATACATGTAAAACAGCAATAATTACAGTAATACCAAAGACAGGGAAAGATCCACTAATGCCAGCATCGTATAGACCAATATCTCTACTTAACTCAGATTATAAGATAATAGCAAAACTATTAGCAAACAGATTGGCCGACTGTGTAGAAAAATAGTAAAACTAAATCAAATTGGATTTATTAAGAAAAGACGAACAACAGACAATGTTTGTAAGTTCATTAACTTAATCCATGCAGTACAAGGAAGTAAGACGCTTTAGATGCAGAGAAAGCCTTTGACAGGGTAGAATGGAATTATTTATTCAAAGTATTACAGAAGTTCAACCTACCAGAGAAATATATAAATTGAATTAAAGCATGATATAAGGGTCCATTGGCGAAGGTGACAGTAAATGGATATATATCGAACCAATTTAAATTAAGCAGGTCAACGAGGCAGGGATGTCCACTATCTCCCTCACTGTTCACTTTAGCAAACTGATAAGAACAGAAAATAAAATAAAAGGGGTAAAAATAAAAGAGAGGGAATATAAAATAAGTCTATTTGCAGATGACATCATAGTATACTTAACAGAACCAGAATTATCAATAAAAGAATTACATAAGAAATTAAAGGGATATGGAGAAATATCGGGGTACAAGATCAACGGAAATAAAAGTGAAGTGATGCCAATGAATAATGTGGATTTCACAAAGTTTAAAAAAGAATCACCATTTAAAATGGCAAACACAAGCAATCCGATACCTAGGTATTAGATTAGATAATAATCTAGGCCATCTATACAAATTAAATTATCAGCCATTAATGAAGAGATTACAAGATGACTTAGAACATTGGAAAGATTTACCACTAACACTGATAGGAAGGGTAAATTGCATTAAAATGAATATCTTCCCAAGGATACAATACTTATTTCAATCCTTACCAATTCTCTTAACAGAGAAATTCTTCAATGAGCTAAAGAAAATAAAAAGAAAATTCTTATTGAAAGGGGGGAAACCGAGGATAGCACTGGATAAATTAACAGAATGGTACAAACAAGGTGGTTTGCAGCTACCAAACTTTAAGAATTATTATAGAGCAGCACAATTAAGATATTTATCAGATTTTTATCAAACAAGGGAAAAACCAGATTGGACCAAGATAGAGCTAGATAAAATAGGGGAGAAGGTACCAGAACATATACTTTATAAGTGGGATGAAAAACTGGTGCAACATAGAAGTTCACCAGTACTGCACCATCTGCTCAACATTTGGAAGAAGATTCACGTAGAAAGGAAAAAAACAAATTACCAACTACCAAAATTATTATTCACACAAAATCAACTAATTCCTTTCACAATAGATAACTTTTCCTTTAGAGAATGGGAGAGAAAAGGGATTAAAAGAATAGAAATTGTTTTTTGGGAAATAATTTATTATAATTTGAACAAATGAAGTACAAATATGGAATAACTCATGGTACAATGTTTGCATACCACCAACTGAAAACCTATTTAAAGGACAAATTGGGAAGCAGACTGAGATTACCAGAAGGAAGCAGCTTTGAATATGTGATTACAGACACAATGATAATTAAAAGATTTATAACAAACATGTACATCAAGCTGCAAGAGAAAGAAAATGATGAAATAAGCTGTAAACCCAAACAAAAGTGGGAACAAGATCTAAACATAAAGATAAAAAATGAAATATGGGAAAAACTATGCTTTGGAACTATGAGAAATACAATAAACACAAGGTTACGCATGATACAATATAATTGGTTACACAGGCCCAAAAGTTAAATAAATGGGACCCAACCGTATCAGATAGATGTTTTCGCTGTAAGGAGGAAACGGGAACAACAGTACATGCAATTTGGGCATGTGAGAAAATGGAAAAGTTTTGGGAAGATCTAAATCAGGTATTAAATAAAATCACAAAAAGAAACATACCAAAAAATCCAGAGATCTTTCTTCTAAGTAATATAAGAAGTAAAAAATTAGGCCTCAAATTGGATGAAGCGCAAAAAAGATTTATTATGATAGCCTTAGCTGTAGCAAAAAAATGTATAAGGTCAACTTGGAAATCAGATGAGAGCCTGAGAGAACAGCAATGGTACCCAGAAATGAATAAATGTATTCCATTGGAAAAAATAACATCTAATTTAAAAAATAAAGTCACATTATTTGACCAAATTTGGGAACCGTACATGGAACACAACAGAGAGCACCCCCTAAAAAGATAGAATGAGAATAAAACAAAATGAACTGACCCAGTGTGTAAAAGTAGATGATACAATTTTCCTGTTTATTTTCATTGTGCGATGACATTGTTTAATGGGTTTATTGTATTGTATATGTTGAACATTTAATGCGTAGGGAATGGGGTGGGAAGGAGGGAGGGAAGGGGGGGGGGGGGAAGGGGAGAAAATGACTCTGTGTATATTCAAGAGGGAAATGTTTGTGTGTATTTTGATTAATATGGTTCATAGTGTGAAAAATAAATTTAAAAAAAACACACAGGTTCAATTAATGAATTTTGAACCTGGACCTTCTCTGGAATCAACATAGTGATGCCATAGTGAAGAAAGCACGTCAGAGCCTTTACTTCTTCAGGTGTTTGTGGGGGGTTTGGTATGAAATCAGAAACATTCGCAAATTTCGACAGATATGTAATGGAAAGTGTGATGACTGACTGCCTCACAGGAGGGCACCAAAACCTCTGAGCGTAAAGCTCTGGATACAGCCCAGTACATCTCAGGCAACACTCTCCCCACCATCAAGAAAATCTACAGGGAACTTTGCCGTCAGAGAGCAGCAGCAATCATCAAGGATCCACACCACCCAGCACATGCTCTATTCTCACTGCTGCCATAAGGAAACGGGTCGAGGTGCCACAAGACTCACACCACCAGGTTCAGTAACAGTTGCTACCCCTCCACCGTCAGACACCGTAACAACTGGCTCAATCAGAGATTCATTGAAGAACTCTTACTTGGCACATGTTTTATTACTGAATATTTTTTTCTTCTGTATTGCACGGTCAGTTTGTTTACATTTCTTTCAGGGTTTCAATTTCATTCTATTGACGAAACTAGAGCGTTCCTATGAAATCTTTTGTAAACCAAAATGGTGTAAAGTGAAGATCCATTCAATACTATTGAAGGCTATTTTTGTGAAAGCGAAAACCCATTCAAATTTATTTTGGAGACCGAACACAGGTTTCCTCGTGTAAGCGAATGTGCGTAAAACAAGTATTCGTAAAGCGGGGTATGCCTGCATTTGAGTAGAGTTAATGAATCTCAGAGATGCACGTGATATCATGTATGTACTCTGACAATAAATCTGAACTTTGAACCCAAGCTCAAGGATCTACTATGCAAATTGGATTTGCACGAGACATGTATGCTTTGTTTTAATCATTAAAATAAATTCACCGGGGCAAGGAATCCAAAACTAGAGGGCACAGGTTTAAGGTGAGAGGGGAAAGATTTAAAAGGGACCCGAGGCATAAATTTTTCAAACAGGTGGGGAAATGCGGCTATAAACAAGCGTTAGTGACAATTAAAATTATAACGTTTACTGTATTTGATGGAATGCAAGGCCCACTATATTTTCCCCCCAAAAAAATGGCTCAAAACTATCCCCCAGGTTTTGCATTCAAAGTTGAGAGTAGGGTGATCATGGAGAGTAACGGTGTCAGTAATCACTGTTGCTGTGTGGTTCCCTAGCATGGCCACCATCAGTTGTGCACCGAAATATAAACGCATGATGACAGCAGTGGAAGGTTTTGGAGGAAAGTGCTCAGGCTATACCATTAGCTTAAAAACTAAAAGTTGTGGATCACGCAAAGAAGCATGGTAATAGGCCGCAGCGAGAGTTTTTGGGGGGCACCGCCTACAGCAAAAATGGTACGAGAAATGTAGAAAGCGAGAACAACAGCTACGGACTGCTAAAAATGGTAAACGTTGGCCAGAACCTGAGGAGGAGTTTTTAAAAAACTGGGTGATAAATGAGAGAAATTCAGGGAAATGGCGTTCCTACCAAAATGATAATTAATGAGGCCAGGACATTAGGAGAAGAGCAAAAGAATCAGGGTTTTGCAGGAACAGAAGGTTAGCGTTAGCAGTTCGTGTGCTTTTGTTTATGATAACCATACTGGTAGCTTGTACTCTTATAATGGTGAAGGTGCTTTTGTTTTCTGTTGTTAATTCTTCTTCTTCTTTGGCTTGGTTTCGCGGACGAAGATTTATGGAGGGGTAATGTCCACGTCAGCTGCAGGCTCGTTTGTGGCTGACAAGTCCGAGGCGGGACAGGCAGACACGGTTGCAGCGGTTGCAAGGGAAAATTGGTGGGTTGGGGTTGGGTGTTGGGTTTTTCCTCCTTTGTCTTTTGTCAGTGAGGTGGGCTCTGCGGTCTTCTTCAAAGGAGGTTGCTGCCCGCCGAACTGTGAGGCGCCAAGATGCACGGTTTGAGGCGAGATCAGCCCACTGGCGGTGGTCAATGTGGCAGGCACCAAGAGATTTCTTTAGGCAGTCCTTGTACCTCTTTGTTAATTTGTTAATTACAGCAGTATTATTGTAAAAAATATTTTTCCTGTTGTCCGATTTGCATATTTTGTCATTTTTAAATGTTTACCCGTAAATAAACTAAAACATTTTTTCTTACTGTTCCCCACTGAAATGGGGAGGGGCCCTTATATGCCTGTGGGTCTTATTAGCCATCAAATATGATGATAGAAACTTTGGCACCTACTTGGAGAGGAGGAGATACGGACCAGTTGTAGGTACACAGGACTAGCTCTGATGGTCAAGTTGAGCCAAAGGGCCTTGTTGCACTGCTCTCTGACTCTAAGTGCTTAACTAATTCTTCTTGAAAGCTCCCCCTGCTCCGATGCCATTTTGGATCTGCGAGAAAAGATCGCGGAAAGCGGCAACAAAATCCATTTCAGCAATGGCGACAAATTGTCGGTAACTATTAGGCAGATCCTGAATCAAAAACCGACAGCGTGTCCCGGTGGGAACGTGCCGCGACTGTCTGGCAACAATCTGTTCCCCTCCCTCCTGGGCCATTGTGCTCTCTTTGCCTGCAGCCACTTTCCACCCCATTCCCAATTTTTCCTCAAAGAAAATGCGAAGAACAAAATAAAACACCTTTTCCTCTTGCGAGTTGCAGCTGCCTCCTGGAGATTAACCTTCAACAGGGCTGGCAACCATCAATCAACATGTCTCAATGCAGAAGCTAAAGTTCAGAGCACAAGACGTCACTACAGAGTCTCTCATGATACAGGGCACGACCCCTTTTAAATACATAAATGTGTTACCATCCATTTTAAATGGCATTAAATCTGAGCAATTTCCAAGTAATATGTTAGAAGCTGTTCGCTAATGTCGAGCACAGGGATATGTAGGTTTTACATGGTCATTGGGGGCTATCAAAATCATTTGGGGTCTCAACAGCAATGAAACTGCATATGAAGAGATTGTGAGGCAGTGAAAGATGATTAAAGCATCTAATCCATAGAAAATTCTTCTGGAAAACACATTTTAGCTCCAGTGTTTCCCATTAGTGCTCTGTACCCTGCCCCCTGTAATTACTCCTGTCGCTATTTTGCTTTGACCTTGGACACAGAAAGCTCCAGAGGTTTGACTCACCTCACTTCAGGATGATCTTTAAAAGTGTCCCATTGGAACGCACTCATGTTACATGCCTTGGAGTAAGTGCATATACGGGAATCGGTCATAACTACAAGGTTAGTGGTTGTTTAGAGCTGAGAGCAGGTAGACCACTCCCTACTGGAGAAGGCAGTTAACAGCCATGGGGTTAGAGTCCACAACTTCTATCTCAATTTTAATGACAGTAGATCTGCACATTCTTTCTGTCTCTTATCACAAGTATACGTCCTTTTGTTTCTGACCTGTCATAGAAAATAAGCCCTTCCTATTTACTCAATCCATGCATCATTTTATTATCTTTAAGTCCATCTTAGCCTATCCAGTTCTAGTTCAAATGAACCAGAATCTTCCATCTTTCTTCATCATCCAGGCAACATCCTTATAAATTTCCTGTGCGCACCTCCAGAGTTTTGTTCCAAACCTGCTCCAATCTGTTGTGCCTGGGATTGAAAGGGTGGTTCAATAAGAAATATCCCACCGACCTTGCTCCCATATCCCGGTGACACACGAATGAGGCGGGGTCCATGCCTGACCTCGAATGGGGAAGTGAAAGGCTTTGCAAACATTCCCATTTCAATGGCCTTCCTCATTTTTTATACTCCAATGTCCCAGGTCTTTATTGTTTACTGTATTTATTGTTTACTGTATTTGGGTGGCTCGGTAGGAGTACCAGTTAGCGCAATGCCTTTACACCGCCAGCGATCAGGACTGGGGTTCAAATCCTGGGCTGTCTGTAAAGAAACCCCCATGTCTGCGTGGGTTTCCTCCAGTTCAAAATGTACCAGGGGGTGTATGTTAATTGGGTTGTTAACTCTGCCTGCGACATCACGGGCATCAGTCATTGCTCCCTTGAGGACATTTACAAGTGGGGATGTCTTAAGAAGGCAGCTTCTATCCTCAAGGACCTTCATCACTGAGGCCATGCCCTCTTCTCACCGCTACCATCAGGAACGAGGTACAGGAGCCTGAAAATGAGTACCCAGCAGCAGAATAAACGTCTTCCCCTTCGCTATCAGATTCCTGAATGGACCCCAGACCCTGCCTTGCTTCCACTTATTTTTGCACTAATTTATTTCTGTTTAAATGCAATTTGTGGCCATTTTTGCACCTGTGTTATTGCTGCAAAGCAACAAATTTTGTGACGCGCGTTCCTGCCGGTAAATTCTGACTCTGCAGACAAATGCTGGGCCACTGTTAGAGGTGATCTGGGGGAGCTTTACTTCAGGGAAAATCCTGGTGGGGAAAATAAAGGTCCTGTAGAGGACTGAGGCGATTGGTTTTCAAAACAGCATCCAGAAATGCTGTCCAAGTTAATCAGAGTTGCAAAAACAAGCCACCAATGTTCTTGTTGCAATTGTGGGAACAAATTCCAGCTCCTTTGTGTCCTTCGTGCAGCTCACTATCCAGTCTGGTTTTGTATTGCCTCCAAACCTGGATAAATTACACTGTCTTTTCTTCAAAGTTAACATAATTTATAAATTGCATATAGCCAAGGGCTAGCTCTATTTACAGCCTCTCTCTCCCTCTTGCTGTACAATGCAAGATACCAATTTTTAACAGGTATTATAAATTTTACTAAAAATAATCAAAATAAATTTATTGCTTCTTTTGAAATTAAATCAATGTGTCACTTGATGTGCAATATAAGCGAAGCAACCGATATCCAACCAGCCACTCCCTGATTTTTTTTTTTGACGCCCCTTACTTTTCCGCTATTGAGCTTAATCCAAATTCCATTTGAGTCTACTGATGCTGGAATATTTAACCCAGGGCTTTGTGCTCAGGGTTCCAGGGTAGGAGACAAAGAGAGCATTTCCCTGAGTGAGCAAAGGCATGTCACGGAGAGCCGGAGGTGGTGGGGGGGAGCTCAAAGAATAAGAAATAGGGGCATCCGGCCCGTCGAACCTGCTCTGTGGATGATCTGATCATTGACTCAACTGCACCAACCCACCTTTTCCCCCATATCCCTTAATTTCTTTTTTTTTTATGTAAAAATCTACCCAACTGAACTTTAAATATGTTTAATGAAGTAGCCTCAACTGCTTCCCTGGGTTGTCTGCAGACACCATGAATGCTGTAAAAACATATAGTAAATGCTGGAGGAACTCAGCCGGACCAAAGATATATGACCACTGAGCACCTTGGCTCTGTCCACCACAATACAGGGATCTCCCAGTGGCCACCCATTTCAATTCCCCGTCCCATTCCCTTGCTGATGTGACTGTCCATGGTCTCATGCATTGCCAGAATGAGACCACCCGCAAATTGGAGGAACACCCTTATCTCCATCACCCACCAACCGGATGACATTGACACAGACTTCTCTGGTTTCTGTTTAAACACTCCACCCACCATCTTTGTTTCCTGACTCCTTCCCTCTAGTTCTGACACTCTCTCACACACATCTCTGTTTCCTATCACAGAGTCAAAATCAATTCTTATTAAATCCAATTAACATTGGTCTGGACCCCTCTCCCTCCCATTGTTTCCCTCTTTTCTCTTTATTCAGACACTTATCTGTTTTTTTGCATATACCTTGAAGAAGGGCTCTGGCCTGAAACGTCAGTAATATATCTTTACCTCCTATGGATGCTGCAAGAATGACTGAGTTCTTTCAGCATTTACAATGTTTTCAATAAATTTTTCAGGCTGGTCTATGACTCTCAGATGCTGGGCTTGGTACCACACTGGTCCACCTGCAAGATCACTGCCTCCCATCAGGGTTCCTACATGTGGCCTGGTGGGAGTCACCACAAAGTGACAATTGTATTTCCTGAACTCGTCATGTCATCTCTCTTTGGGGCTGGTCTCCAGAATCTCCAGCCAGCCCGTCCCACTGTTCCACCATCTGGTGGGAAAAATAAATTACACGTCTATTCCCTGTGCCTCTCCTGACCGTGATCCACAGCCCCCAGGTTATTCAGCTTGCGGACACGCCAAGAAAACAAGTCACAATGTCAGAAACGTGTGATGCGGGAAAGCAGCAAGGCTCTGGAGGGCCCAGGGAACAGCAGGCGAACAGGTGGAAGAAGGATCCTGGGAATATACAACTTTAACCCATTAATAGGATTTTCGAAACAGCAGACTAAACCTGCAAGAAATATTTAATGCAAACCGGCAGTGGCATTAAAGGTCACCTGCGTTATAGGTCACAGCATGTGTGCAGAGATTGTGTAAAAAGGTGACAGTCTTGGCCTTAGTCTCTCATTCGCCAAACGTTCATAGCATTAAAATCACTCGCACCTTACAGTCAGGGTTATTTCACACATGCGAGAATCACAGAATTGAACTCCATCACAAAGGTATTAGCCATGGTGTGAAAAGATCACATATATCGGACGTTAACATTATTGAAGTTTCTTTTATCAATGGTAATAAACATTGAATTAATATCTCATGCCCATTAAAAGTCCTCTGAATAAAACAGCTAAGACATTAACACCTGGTATAATCAGTTTTATATATTTAGGTATACCCCACTTTACAAAACTAGTGTTCCAATGAAACCTTTCGTAAACCAAAATGGCATAAAGCGAAGACCCATTCACTACTATTGAAGGCTATTTTCAAAAAAGCGAAAACCCATCCAAATTTCTTTCAGATAGTGAAAGCAGGTTTCTTCGTAAAAGCGAATTTTTGCAAAACGAGTCTTCCTAAAGCGGGGTGTAACTGTATATACACTTAAATTACAGAAATGAAAGATCTTAAGTGTGGTACGGTTGGTGTAGAGAATTGGATCAGACGTCGATCCATAGGACCATTAGAGTGGCAGAGAGGATCACTGGGGTCTCTCTCCCTCCCCCCCCCCCCCTTCAAAGTGATCTACTGGAATGCAGATCCATTCCAACGCGCACACACCATCCTTCAGCGGCTCTCATCGGGAAAGAGATACGGGAGTACCAGAGCCAATACCACCAGGCTGAGGAACAGCTTCTTCCCACAGGCGATGAGAATTCCAAGTGACTAAAGGAATTAGTCACTACTAATAATGAATATTTGTCCAGTGTATGCATTGTTTGTCTCTACGTGTGTTATGTCTGGTTGTGTGTCTGGATGCTTTGCACTGAGGACCAGAGAACACTGTTTTATCGGGTTGCACTTGTGCAATCAGATTGATAAAATTGAACTTGAATGTACATGACATGATATTAATGTGTAATTTATGTGTCGGTCATTAATAGGAAGATAGCTTTTTCGTATTTTGCATGTCAAGTGTTATAATGTCTTGCCTGCAGAAAATTTCATGTTACAATGAAATATTATTCGACATGCTCTATTATTCTATCTCACAGAGGTTAGAATAAAAATGCTTCTTCGCGAGTTAGGCTGAGAGAATAAGGGGATATAGGGTCATTTGAGAAAATCAGGTTCAGTCACAGGATTAATCATAACCTGAGGGTGCAGACTTGGGTCTAAGCCCTGCAACTGCCTCCCGTGTAGTGCGATGGAAGAACCATCACCAAGAGGACTGCAGTAGTTCAAGGTGTCTCACTGCCTTGAGCTCGTCAGTCTAGCAACCGTTAAATCTCAAAAAATAAATTAACCAACAAAAAAAGGAGCTGCAGACCGTTCTGGTTCACTGGATACCAAGAACTCCAAATATCTAAGTCTGTCTACTCCAAGTAAGTGTATTTAATAATTTAATGCTTATGGCGTACGATTCACTTATTGAGATGGGTTACCATAAGGATATCCACAGTGAGGTAGGTCTATAAAGCATGAAAACAGGTCTTTCAAGCCACAGTGTGACTAACAACCAGCTGTTTGCACAAACCCTACGCTAATCTCATTTTATTCCCTCAGTTCCCGAGGATGTGTGTGAACGTTCGCTTACACCTTTGACTTGTGGAATTGGGTAGGCTCATCTCCTTCTAGCTTTGGAGATACACGAGACCCCAATAGGTCAAGCAGCATCCGCGGAAGAAAAAGAATCGTCCTCATGAAGGGTTCTGACCCAGAATATTGACCATTCTTTTTCTCCCACTGATTGATACGGCTCGACCCAGTGAGTTCCCCCAGCAGAAAGGTTTTTATTTGCTCCTCATGTCTTTGTTAGTCCATTCAGACACTTATTTCCTTGTCTATTTACTCGTTCAATCCAAATCTAGAAATATTCAAGTATATTTCTATGCGGTTTGCTTGGAGCAGTGATTTTCAAAATTTTTCTTTCCACTCATCTACCACTTTAAGTAATCACTATGCCATCGCTGATCTGTGATTAGTAAGGGATTGAATTTTATTTTAAAAAAAATTAATTTAGATGTACAGCACGGTTCAGCCCTGAGTCCATGCCCAAATTACACCCCACTAACCTACACCCCGGTACGTTTTTGAAGGATGTGAGGAAACCAGTGCCCCCAGATAAAAACCCACGCAGACTTAGGGAGAACATACAAACTCCTAACCCTAACCCAGGTTTATAACCCAGATTCAGTCACGATGGCTGGCGCTGTAAAGGTATTGCGCTAACCACCACGCCAACCATGTCTCCCTTAAGGTAGTTTGTGGGTGGGAAGGGAAGGTTGAGAATCACTGCTCTAAACCCAATTGTTACTGAAATATTTTGCTTGAGAAAAATTGTCAATGGCCCATTTCCCTTGGAGTTATGAAACCGTGCACATAACGAGTCAATTAGGTACAATTAAAACAGGGTTTTTTAACCTTTTTTCTTTCCATTCACATACCATTTTAATTAATTCCTTACTTATCGCAGAGTTGGCGGGGGGGGGGGGGGGCAGAGGGGGCTCTGTCTGGAGCTTATTGAAAGATTTAAAAAGTAAATTAGCTTAGAGTACATGTACGCTGGACTTAGAAAACACATTTTTATTGTTATAACTAACTACAGGGAGATTTTTATTTAAAAATATATTTCTGCTAAAACTGCACAAAAATTTTATATATAGACATTTTGGTGTCACCCCCTCTGATGGTGTCACCGGGTGCAGACCACATCCCCCACACCTCCCTAGTGATGCCAGTGGGATATAGGTGAAGAGAGAAAGTTGAAAAGTGATAAGGCAGACGACAAAAAAAATGGGGGTAGCTCTCTGATTGAGGGAAAGGAGAGCTGAAGGAAAGGAGATAGAGAAAAAGTGAGATATGGTGGAGGGTTCATGGAAATTGGAAGTCAATGTTAATGCCATCTGGTTGCAGATAGGCGAGAAGGAATATGAGGTGTTGTTCCTCCAATTTGCAGGTGACTTCCAACAGACACATCGGTGTGGCAATAGCGAGTGGAAACAAAATGATCAATGTCTGGGAGGTCCTTTGTTGGACAGGGCGAAAAGATCTCCCAGTCTGCGTCCAGCCTCCCCGATGGAGAGGAGGCCACATTGAGAGAACCGGATGCAGTAAGTGACCGCTGCAGATTCACGAGGACGCCACCTGCAAACTGGATGTGGTGTACTTGCCAACTTGCCTGGAGTTCGGCCTCAACTTCTCTTCCCGCTCTCAGTGCACCTGGACTAAATTATCCATTCAACACTGCCCTAATTGTTCCATGCATTCAGCATGAATCCACGATATACATATTTTGCTCTGCGATCACTCTCACCTAAGTAATCTTTTGTCTCTGGTACATTTATCCCCCTTGATCTCCCTTTTCTCAACCTCCACCTCATTATTAATTTCAGGGAAATCTCCTCTCCGAACAAAGCATTGAATTGAGAAGATGCCCTTGCGTCATTTTGTCACTGGGCATGTTCTACATCCAGTCAGCCCTCTCCTGTTTTTTTTAACCCCCACTTCCCACCAACTTAAAGTGCTCATCCAATTTCACTTTGGAATCAAGTGCTGATCCACTTCCAAAGTCTCCACTTCCACCTTGATTTCCAGTCATGTGGCAAATCACAAAGCGTGATGTAAAATCTGGAGTTAGTTTGTCTTCTGAACTCTTAAAGGCATATTATCACATTGTGATGTTACACCTTGCAATCACTGAATGGAAAGCAGGAGGTCAGGTCTGAAATTCTTGTTTTTGGGAGGTGAATGAATTTACACATGTAGGTGCTGTATGTCAACATGTGTGTGTGTACTATATCTGTTTATGTTCAGTGGTATATCTAAATATTGCTTTTGTTGTGCATGTAATCCATACATGGTTCATTTAAGGAGGGCCTGTTACCGTAACGTACTGTGTGCGTGTCCACATTTAAATATATATACCAGTATATGCTGCAATTTCATGTTTGATCTGAGATTTGTTATGGATGCATCTGTGTGTTGGTGTGTACTATACATGCGATGTGTGGGGGGGGAGGGGCAGAGTAGATGGTCTGAACAGCCTCTATCTGCTCTTTTGTCTCATGGTTTCTTTCTTGTGCTCTCTCTCAATCTGACTATAAATGTGTGCAATGTTCTCATACAAGACACAAGAAATCGGAGCAGGAGTTGGCCATTCAGCCCGTCGAACCCGCTCTGTTATTCAGTGAGATCATGCCCGATCTGATGTGGGCTCATCTCCACCTACCTGCCTTTTCCCCATATCCCTTAATTCCCCTGCTATGTAAAAATCTATCTAATCTTGCCTTAAATACATTTACTGAGGTACTGCTTCAACGGGCAGCAAATTCCACAGATTCACCACCCGCTGGGAAAAGCAGTTCCTCCTCATCTCCATCCTGAATCTACTCCCCTGGATCTTGAGGCTATGTCCCCTTGTTCTAGTCTCCCCCAACCATGAGAATAACTTATCGATCTCAATTTTATGTGCACCTATGTCCAGCTTATTTGGATGGTGGGGGGGAGGGGAGTGAGGTGTGTTGGGTGGTGTGTGTATATGTATTCATACACACATTGTGTTTACCTCTGTGCATTGTGTGTGTGTGTGTGTGTGTGTGTGTGTGTGTGTGTGTGTGTGTGTGTGTGTATATATTCATACACATATTGAGTTTAACTCTGTGCATCTATGTTCTGTGTGTATGTGTGCGTATTCATACACACATTGTGTTTACCTCTGAGCATTCTGTGGGACAATGTTCTGTGTGTGTGTGTATGTGTGTGTGTCTGGGCATGTATATCTCCACTGTATGAGTGTGTGCATGTGTCTGGGTGTGAACATCCCCACTGTATGAGTGTGTCCGTGTATCTGGGTGTGAATATCCCCCTGTATGAGTGTGTGTGTGTGTGTGTGTGTATCCCCTCTGTATGAGTGTGTGTGCCTGGGTGTGTATATCCCTCTGTATGGGTGTGTGTGTCTGGGTGTGTATATCCCCCTGTATGAGTGTGTGTGTGTATGTGTGTGTGTGTGTGTGTGTGTGTGTGTGTGTGTGAGTGTGTGTGTGTATCCCCATGTATGAGTGTGTGTGTCTGGGTGTGTATATCCCCCTGTATGAGTGTGTGTGTGTGTGTATATCCCCCTGTATGAGTGTGTGTGTATATCCCCATGTGTGTGTGTGTGTGTGTGTGTGTGTGTATATCCCCCTGTATGAGTGTGTGTGTATATCCCCCTGTATGAGCGTGTGTGTCTACGTGTGTATATCCCCCAGGTGTGTGTGTGTGTGTGTGTGTGTGTGTGTGTGTGCATGCGTGTGTATATCCCCTCTGTATGAGTGTGTGTCTGGGTGTGTATATCCCCACTGTATCAGTGTGTGTCTAGGTATGTATATTCCCCTGTATGAGTGTGTGTCTGGGTGTGTATATCCCCCTGTATGAGTGTGTGTCTGGGTGTGTATATCACCCCCTATGAGTGTGTGACTGGGTGTGTATATCACCTACTATGAGTGTGTGTCTGGGTATGTATATCACCCACATTTTGTGTTTGGGTGTGTATATCCCCACTGTATGAGTGTGTGTCTGTGTGTATATATCCCCCTGTATGAGTGTGCATGTCTAACTGTGTATACCCCCTTGTATGAGTGTGTGTTTGTATATCCCCCTGTATGTGTGTGTGTGTCTGGGAGTGTATAACCCCACTGTATGAGTGTGTGTGTCTGGGTGTGTATATCCCCACTGTATCAGTGTGTGTCTGGGTGTGTACATCCCTGTGTATGTGTCTGGGTGCGTGTGTCTGGGTGTGTATATCCCCCTGTATGTGTGTGTGTCTGGGTGTGTGTATCCCCCTGTATGAGTGTGTGTCTTGGTGTGTATATCCCCCTGTATGAGTGTGTGTGTCTGGGTGTGTATATCCCCACGGAATGAATGTGTGACTGTGTGTATATCCCCACTGTATGAGTGTTTATGGGTGTCTGGGTGTGTACATATCACCCTCTATGAGTGTGTGTGTGTCTGGTTGTGTATACCCACGCTGTATGAGTCTTTATTGGTGTCTGGTTGTGTATATCCCCTTGTATAAGTGTGTTTGGGTGGGTCTGGGTGTGTATATCACCATTGAATAAGAGTGTATGTGTGTGTCTAAGTGTGTATAATCCCCCTGTATGAGTGTTAGTGTGTCTGGGTGTGTATACCCCCGCTGAATGAGTGTTTATGGGTGTTTGGATGTGTATATCCCCTTGTATAAGTGTGCTTGGCTGGGTCTGGGTGTGTATATTCCCATTAAATAAGCATGTATGTGTTTGTCTGAGTGTGTATATCCCCCAGTATGAGTGTATGTGAATATCCCCACTGTATGAGTGTGTGTCTGGATGTGAATATCCCCCTGTATGAGTGTGTGTGTGTCTGGGTGTGTATATCCCCCTGTATGAATGTGTGTGTGGATGTGTAAATCACACTGTATGAGTGTGTCTGTGTCTGGGTGTGTATATCCACACTGTATGAGTGTGTGTGTATATAAGCCTGCATGAGTGTGTGTCCGGGTGTGTATATCCCCGCTGTATGAGAGTGAGAGTGTGTCTGGGGTGTATATCCCACTGTATGAGTTTGCGTGTGTGTATATCCCCACTGTATGAGTGTGTGTATGTGTGTCTGGGTGTGTAAATCCCGAATATACGAGTGTGTGTGTGTCTGGGTGTGTATACCTCGGCTGTATATCTGTGTGTGTGTGTGTGTACTCAACGATATGAGTGTTTATAAGTATCTGGTTCCATATATCCCCCTATATGAGTGTTTGTGTCTGGGTGTGCATAACCCCTTGTATGAGTGTGTGTGTGTCTATGTGTGTATATCCCACAATATGAGTGTGTGTGTGTGTGTGTGTGTATCCCCGCTGTATGAGTGTGTGTGTACATACCCCAGAATGAGTGTGTGTGTGTCTGGATTTGTATATCCCCACTGTATGAGTGTGTGTCTGGGTGTATATATACCCCTGTATGAGTGTGAGGGTTTGGGTGTGTATATCCCCATTGTATCAGTGAGTGTATATCCCCACCGTATGAGTGTGTGTGTGTCTGGGAGTGTATATCTCCCTGTATGAGTGTGCATGTCTGGGTGTGTATAGCTACCTGTATGAGTGGGTGTCTGGTAATGTGTATCCCCCTGTATGAGTGTGGGTCTGGGTGTGCATATTCCACTGTTTAAGTGTTTGTGTCTGGGTGTGTATATTCCCACTGTATGGGTGTGTCTGTGTGTGTATATCCCCACTGTATCAATGTGTGTCTGGGTGTGTATATCCCCACTGTATCAGTATGTGCCTTGGTGTGTATATCCCCACTGTATGGGTGTGTCTGTGTGTGTATATCTCCACTGTATCAGTGTGTGTCTTGGTGTGTATATCCCCATTGTATGAGTGTGTGTGTCTGGGTGTGTACATCCCCACTGTATCAGTGTGTGTCTGCGTGTGTATATCCCCACTGTATGAGTGTGTGTGTCTGGGTGTGTATATCCCCACCGTATGAGTGTGTGGGTCTGGATGTGTGTGTCTGGGAGTGTATATCCCCCTGTATGAGTGTGCGTGTCTTGGTGTGTATTGACCCAATGAATGGGTGTGTGTGTCTGGGTGTGTATATCCCCACTGTATGGGTGTGTGTCTGGGTGTGTATATCCCCTCTGCATGGGTGTGTGTGTCTGGGTGTGTATATCCCCACTGTATCAGTGTGTGTCAGTGTGTGTATATCCCCACTGTATGGGTGTGTGTGTCTGGGCGTGTGTATCCCCACTGTATCAGTGTGTGTCTGGGTGTGTATATCCCCACTGTATCAGTGTGTGTCTGGGAGTGTATATCCCCACTGTATGGGTGTGTGTCTGGGTGTGTATATCGCCACTGTATCAGTGTGTTCTGGGTGTGTATATCCCCACTGTATGGGTGTGTGTGTGTCTGGGTGTGTATATCCCCACTATATCAGTGTGTGTATATTCCCACTGGATGATTGTGTGTGTGTGTCTGGGTGTGTATATCCGCAATGAACCAGTGTATGTCTGGATGTGTATAGCCCCACTGTATGGGTGTGTGTGTCTGTATGTGTATAGCCCCACTGTATCAGTGTGTGTCTGGGTGTGTATATCCCCTCTGTATCAGTGTATGTCCGGGTGTGTCTGGGTGTGTATATCCCCACTGTATGGGTGTGTGTCTGGGTGTGTATATCCCCACTGTATGGTTTTGTGTGTATAACCCCACTTTATCAGTGTGTGTCTAGGTGTGTATATCTCAACTGTATCGGTGTGTGTCTGGGTGTGTATATCCCCACTGTATCAGTGCGTGTCTGGGTGTGTATATCTACACTGTATGGGTGTGTACATCCCCTCTGTATGGGTGAGTGTGTATAACCCCATTTAATCAGTGTGTGTCTGGGTGTGTATATCCCAACTGTATCGGTGTGTGTCTGGGTGTGTATATCCCAACTGTATCGGTATGTGTCTGGGTGTGTATATCCCCACTGTATCAGTGTGTGTCTGGATGTGTATATCCCCCTTTATGAGGGTGTGTCTGGGTTTTTATATCCCACTGCATGAGTGTGTGTCTGGGTGTGTATATCATCCATTATGAGTGTGTGTCTGGGTGTGTATATCACCCACATTTTGTGTTTGGGTGTGTATATCCCCACTGTATGAGTGTGTGTCTGTGTGTATATCTCCCCCTGTATGAGTGTGCATGTCTGACTGTGTATACCCACTTGTATGAGTGTGTGTTTGTATATCCCCCTGTATGTGTGTGTGTGTCTGGGAGTGTATAACCCCACTGTATGAGTTTGTGTGTCAGGGTGTGTGTATATCCCCACTGTATCAGTGTGTGTGTCAGGGTGTGTGCATAGCCCCACTGTATCAGTGTGTGTCTGGGAGTGTATAACCCCACTGTATGAGTGTGTGTGTCAGGGTGTGTGTATATCCCCACTGTATCAGTGTGTGTCTGGGTGTGTATATCCCCACTGTATGGGTGTGTGTGTGTCTGGGTGTGTATATCCCCACTGTATCAGTGTGTGTCTGTGTGTGTATATGCCCACTGTACGAGTGTGTGTGTGTGTGTGTCTGGGAGTGTATATCCCTACTGTATCAGTGTATGTCTGGGTGTGTATAGCACCACTGTATGAGTGTGTGTGTCTGTGTGTGTAAAGCCCCACGGTATCAGTGTGTGTCTGGCTGTGTATATCCCCACTGTATCGGTGTGTGTCTGGGTGTGTATATCCCCAATGTATCAGTGTGTGTCTGGGTGTGTATATCCCCACTGTATCGGTGTGTGTCTGGGTGTGTATATCCCCAATGTATCAGTGTGTCTGGGTGTGTATATCGCCACTGTATGGGTGTGTGACTGGGTGTGTATATCCCCACTGTATAAGCGTGTTTCTGGGTGTGTATATACCCACTGTATGGGTGTGTGTGTCTGGGTGTGTATATCCCCACTGTATGGGTGTGTGTTTGGGTGTGTATATCCCCACTGTATGGGTGTGTGTGTCTGGGTGTGTGTATCCCCACTGTATCAGCGTGTGTCTGGGTGTGTATACCCACACTGTATGGGTGTGTGTCTGGGTGTGTATATCCCCACTGTATGGGTGTGTGTGTATATCCCCACTGTATCAGTGTGTGTCTGGGTGTGTGTCTGGGTGTGTATATCCCCACTGTATGGGTGTATGTGTCTGGGTGTGTATATCACCATTGCATCAGTGTGTGTCTGGGTGTGTATATCCCCACTGTATGGGTGTGTATATCCCCACTGTATGGGTGTGTGTCAGGTTGTGTATATTCCCAATGTATCATTGTGTGTCTGGGTGTGTATATCTCCACTGTTTGGGTGTGTGTGTCTGGGTGTGTATATCCCCACTGTATGGGTGTGTGTGTCTGGGTCTGTATATCCCCACTGTATGAGTGTGTGTCTGGGTGTGTGTGTGTATATCCCCACTGAATCAGTGTGTGTCTGGGTGTGAATATCCCCACTGTATGGGTGTGTGTGTGTCTGGGTGTGTATATCCCCACTGTATCAGCGTGTGTCTGGGTGTGCATATCCCCACTGTATGGGTATGTGTCTGGGTGTGTATATCCCCACTGTTTGGGTGTGTGTCAGGGTATGTATATCCCCACTGTATGGGTGTGTGTGTCTGGGTGTGTATATCACCATTGCATCAGTGTGTGTCTGGGTGTGTATATACCCACTGTATGGGTGTGTATGTATATCCCCATTGTATCACTGTGTGTCTGGATGTGTATATCCCCACTGAATGGGTGTGTGTGTGTGTGTCTGGGTGTGTATATCCCCAATGTATCAGTGTGTGCCTGGGTGTGTATATACCCATTGTATGGGTGTGTGTGTATATCCCCACTGTATGGGTGTGTATGTATATCCCCACTGTATGGGTGTGTGTCTGGGTGTGGATATCCCCACTGTATGGGTGTGTCTGGGTGTGTATATCCCCACTGTATGGGTGTGTGTCTGGGTGTGTATATCCCCACCGTATGAGTGTGTGGGTCTGGATGTGTGTGTCTGGGAGTGTATATCCCCCTGTATGAGTGTGCGTGTCTTGGTGTGTATTGCCCCAATGAATGGGTGTGTGTGTCTGGGTGTGTATATCCCCACTGTATGGGTGTGTGTCTGGGTGTGTATATCCCCTCTGTATGGGTGTGTGTGTCTGGGTGTGTATATCCCCAGTGTATCAGTGTGTGTCAGTGTGTGTATATCCCCACTGTATGGGTGTGTGTGTCTGGGCTTGTGTATCCCCACTGTATCAGTGTGTGTCTGGGTGTGTATATCCCCACTGTATCAGTGTGTGTCTGGGAGTGTATATTCCCACTGTATGTGGGTGTGTCTGGGTGTGTATATCCCCACTGTATCAGTGTGTGTCTGTGTGTGTATATCCCCACTGTATGGGTGTGTGTCTGGGTGTGTATATCGCCACTGTATCAGTGTGTTCTGGGTGTGTATATCCCCACTGTATGGGTGTGTGTGTGTCTGGGTGTGTAATCCCCACTATATCAGTGTGTGTATATTCCCACTGGATGATTGTGTGTGTGTGTCTGGGTGTGTATATCCGCAATGAACCAGTGTATGTCTGGATGTGTATAGCCCCACTGTATGGGTGTGTGTGTCTGTATGTGTATAGCCCCACTGTATCAGTGTGTGTCTGGGTGTGTATATCCCCACTGTATGGGTGTGTGTGTCTGGGTGTGTATATCACCATTGCATCAGTGTGTGTCTGGGTGTGTATATCCCCACTGTATGGGTGTGTGTCAGGTTGTGTATATTCCCAATGTATCATTGTGTGTCTGGGTGTGTATATCTCCACTGTTTGGGTGTGTGTGTCTGGGTGTGTATATCCCCACTGTATGGGTGTGTGTGTCTGGGTCTGTATATCCCCACTGTATGAGTATGTGTCTGGGTGTGTGTGTATATCCCCACTGAATCAGTGTGTGTCTGGGTGTGTATATCCCCACTGTATGGGTGTGTGTGTCTGGGTGTGTATATCCCCACTGTATCAGCGTGTGTCTGGGTGTGCATATCCCCACTGTATGGGTATGTGTCTGGGTGTGTATATTCCCACTTTATGAGTGTGTGTGTGTCTGGGTGTGTATATCCCCACTGTATGTGTGTGTGTCTGGGTCTGGATATCCCCACTGTATGAGTGTGTGTGTGTCTGGGTGTGGATATCCCCACTGAATGAGTCTACCTGTGTGTGTTTTGCAGTGACAGAAGGGACCGGCCAAGGGCAGGAGAGGGGGGAAGGCAGTGGAAACAATAGAATGCATCCAGCTGACCCTGAGCCGGTCTCCATCCCGACAGTAAGTCACCCCCTCCAGCGACTACCGATGCAGGCGCCTGTGCTCAGACCCCGCGGCGCTCGCCACCTCCCTCCCCAACCAGCGATCGCCCCGCACCTTCGCCTCGCTCCTTCGCCTCGCCAAGGTGAACCCCGCAATGAGCACCCCGTGGCCGGACCCACCCCCCCTCCCCCAGCCTCTGCAGCGGCCCCGACCCCCTCCCCTCTCCGTGCGCTCACCCCGGCACCACCGCCCCAAAAGGGGAGCCGGCGTCCTCCACCCAGCCCGGGCTCGTTGCTTTGTTCAATGGCACAAGGCTGCTCGTTACCTTTTGGACCGCCGAAACATGTTGCTTTCCAGAAAATAGGGCATGGAAAAATTAGACAGCACCGTCCAGAGCGTCTCCGACATGGTCCGGTGGAGCTGACATTGTGATGGGGCCGTTACATGGAGTCTCGGCTACAGGCGAAGCTGTGTTCATTCCCTGGCCGGGGTTGGTCGATTATTCCAACAACCTGGGAGGGGAGGATGCTCCAGGAGTGAGTGAGGGGGGCTGAGTGTGGGTCGACTCGTGTGTGAATCTATTGCCACCAACTGGTCCGGTGTTGGAAGAGCCTCTCTATCTCTCTCTCTCTCTCTGTGCCCCCGCCCCCCACTCACTTCCTCTCTCTCCCCTATCTGCCTTCTCTCTCTCTCCCCTATCTGCCTTCTCTCTCTCTCCTTCCTTTCTGTCTCTCTCTCTCTCCCCTATCTCTCCCCCCCACTCACACTCTCTCTCTCTCCCCTATCTGACCTCTCTTTCTCTCTCCCCTATCTGACCTCTCTTTCTCTCTCCCCTATCTGACCTCTCTTTCTCTCTCCCCTATCTGACCTCTCTTTCTCTCTCCCCTATCTGACCTCTCTTTCTCTCTCCCCTATCTGACCTCTCTTTCTCTCTCCCCTATCTGACCTCTCTTTCTCTCTCCCCTATCTGACCTCTCTTTCTCTCTCCCCTATCTGACCTCTCTTTCTCTCTCCCCTATCTGACCTCTCTTTCTCTCTCCCCTATCTGACCTCTCTTTCTCTCTCCCCTATCTGACCTCTCTTTCTCTCTCCCCTATCTGACCTCTCTTTCTCTCTCCCCTATCTGACCTCTCTTTCTCTCTCCCCTATCTGACCTCTCTTTCTCTCTCCCCTATCTGACCTCTCTTTCTCTCTCCCCTATCTGACCTCTCTTTCTCTCTCCCCTATCTGACCTCTCTTTCTCTCTCCCCTATCTGACCTCTCTTTCTCTCTCCCCTATCTGACCTCTCTTTCTCTCTCCCCTATCTGACCTCTCTTTCTCTCTCCCCTATCTGACCTCTCTTTCTCTCTCCCCTCTGTCTCTCTCCCCCCCACTCATTTACTCTCTCCCCCCCACTCATTTACTCTCTCCCCTATCTGCTTTCTCTCTCTTCCCCCCCCACTCACTTCCTCTCTCTCCCCTATCTGCCTTCTCTCTCTCTCCTTCCTTTCTGTCTCTCTCTCTCCCCCCCACTTACTCTCTCTCCCCTATCTCTCCCCCCACTCACACTCTCTCTCTCTCCCCTATCTCTCCCCCCACTCACACTCTCTCTCTCTCCCCTATCTCTCCCCCCACTCACACTCTCTCTCTCCCCTATCTGACCTCTCTTTCTCTCTCCCCTATCTGACCTCTCTTTCTCTCTCCCCTATCTGACCTCTCTTTCTCTCTCCCCTATCTGACCTCTCTTTCTCTCTCCCCTATCTGACCTCTCTTTCTCTCTCCCCTATCTGACCTCTCTTTCTCTCTCCCCTATCTGACCTCTCTTTCTCTCTCCCCTATCTGACCTCTCTTTCTCTCTCCCCTATCTGACCTCTCTTTCTCTCTCCCCTATCTGACCTCTCTTTCTCTCTCCCCTATCTGACCTCTCTTTCTCTCTCCCCTATCTGACCTCTCTTTCTCTCTCCCCTATCTGACCTCTCTTTCTCTCTCCCCTATCTGACCTCTCTTTCTCTCTCCCCTATCTGACCTCTCTTTCTCTCTCCCCTATCTGACCTCTCTTTCTCTCTCCCCTATCTGACCTCTCTTTCTCTCTCCCCTATCTGACCTCTCTTTCTCTCTCCCCTATCTGACCTCTCTTTCTCTCTCCCCTATCTGACCTCTCTTTCTCTCTCCCCTATCTGACCTCTCTTTCTCTCTCCCCTATCTGACCTCTCTTTCTCTCTCCCCTATCTGACCTCTCTTTCTCTCTCCCCTATCTGACCTCTCTTTCTCTCTCCCCTCTGTCTCTCTCCCCCCCACTCATTTACTCTCTCCCCTATCTGCTTTCTCTCTCTTCCCCCCCCCACTCACTTACTCTCTCTCCCCTATCTGCCTTCTCTTTTTCTCTCTCCTTCCTTCCCTCCGTCTCTCTCTTTCTCTGACTCGCTCCCCTTTCTCTCTCTTCCCTCTCCTTTCTGTCTTTCTCCCCCTCTCTCACTCCTTCCCTTCCTCTCTTTCTCTCCTGTCTTTCTGCTTCAAGACTCTCCGCCAGACTGTTCAGAAACCATACAATCCAATGGGGAGACGCTAACATTCAGTGCAAGTGGTCAGCTGTGTGCTCAGGTATCCTATTGGTGGGGGATGGGGCAAAGTCAGCTTCCTGAGATGAATTAAAACATCCAATTAAAGGTATGGGGTGGACCAAAGAGAGGCAAAGATAAGGAAAAGATGAAGTGGAAGAGGTGTGTGTGAATGAGAGAGGTTGAAAATGTTGAAACACTCCGCAGATCCAGAAGCCTCTGTGCTGGGGAAAGCACAACTGACATGTCAGGTCTGTGACCTTTCGGAGTCAGTGAGCTGAAATGTTTAGTCGCCTGAGGATTTTTAGAATCTGTAGTTATTGCTGCTTTGAAGCCAAGATGAGAACCAGAAATTGTGAAAGGAAGACAAAATGGGGACGGTTTAGCTTCTCAAAGCTCGTCAGGGGCAGAGCTGGAGGTGACGGTAGAATCTGGAGCTAATGACATATTGTGTTAGATACTGAGATAGGAATTGAAGGCAGGGAGAAGAGGGAGAGGGAGAGAGAGAGAGAGAGACAGGAGCAGATATACATGCATGATGGAGTCAGGAAAATGTAAGTGAAATAGAACGATAAGAAAGAAATAATGAAAAATTTAAGATCTGATTCTAAAATGATTATGTACAGAAATGTGTGAGCTCTTAACCTAGAGAAGCCACAGTCACCACACTCTCTGGAACAGCCATTCTCAACCCTGCCCCCACCCAGCCCCCTTAGGACCGTGCTCAAAGTTTATGGGCCCCCTTCCCTGTGAAGCAGTCAAGTTTTGGTTTCTTCCGTACTTCTCTCCCACTGACCAAACATAAAAAATATTTATGCTGCGCGAGGTGAAAAGAAAACAAGGTTTTTACTTAATCGTTTGGTGAAGGAGAAGGGATTCCAAAAGGCATCTTAAACACAGCTGAAGGCTAGGCCACAGTGCTTCAGCAACAGAAAAGGTGAATGGGGAGAGGAAGAGGAGGAGTGTTGAGGGTTGTAGGGCAGGGGATTAGGAAGGGAAGAGACCACAGAGGGATTATAAAAAGCACGCAAGCCCGAAACAAAAGCATTGTCATTTCTACATGGTCAAACCAAAATGTGCTCGAATAACCTTGAATAAAATGTGGATTGTGCACTTTAGTCACCTGAATTATTCAGTTACAAATTTAAAACTGCAGAGCACAGGGGCAAATAAAGAAAAAAAGGGTCTTGTCCCAAACATTATGGAGGGCCCTGTAAGTCGTGGGAAGTACGTACAAATTCCTTATAGGCAGCGCCAGATTTGAACCCTTCAGGTCGCTGGCGCTGTAATCGTGTTGCACTAATTGCTACATTATCCATGACGTTCAAATTTATTCCTGAAAAGTTCCTGAGTGCGTAAACGTGGCAGTCCTCTGTCGCCCTCCAACTCTAAATTCCCCAGAGCCCTGCATCGACTAATTTGTAGGCAAAACCCTCCTGACAGTGGGCAGGGTGGTTGGTTGACTCCTGGCCTAGCGTTTGTCCTTGGGAGACTGGAGGTCCACCATTTCTCTTACACTTGATTCATCACCACCTCATGCTCTGCATCTCTTACTGCCCTCAACACAGATCTGCACAGGTTGCCAATGTCCCAACTTGCATTGCAGTGAAGTTAGCAAACAAAAGTCACAGGCGCACCTCAGACCATCTTGAGAACCAACCTCTACACTTCCCAGTGCCTTGATTCACACCCCAGACTCTTCAAGAACGTTGAACCCGAACCCTTCTAACCCCAAACCCTTCAAACCCTAACCCAAACTCTCTTAACCAAAGCCCTTTAAACCTTAGCCCTTCAAACCTTAAGTGAAACCCTTCCAACCCAAAACTCTTCAACCCTATCCCCAAAGTCTTCCAACCCAAAACCCTTCAAACTTTAACCCTTCCATCCATAAGCCAAACCCCTTCAAGGCCTCAACCCAAACCTTTTAAACAAGAGAGACTGCAGGGCTGGAAAACTGAAGCCCCACCTAAAGGTGCTGCAAAACTGAAGCCCCACCCAAAGGTGCTGAAGGAACCCAGCAGGTCAGGCAACATCCGCAGAAGCCAATAGACCCGTGGTTCTCCACCTTTTTTTTTTCCACTCACATCCCCTTTAAGTAATCCCTATGCTATTGGTGCTCTGTGATTAGTCAGGGATTGCTTAAGGTGGGATGTGAGTGAGAAGTGAGTGGTTGAGAATCACTGCTCCAGACCCAATTGAGACTGAAATATTTTGCTTGAGATAAATTATCATTTCTTTTGGAGTTCTGAAACCATGCACATATCGAGTCAATTAGAAATGATTAAAACAATGGTTTTCAAACTTTTTCATTCCACCCACATCCCACCTTCAACAATCCCTTATTAATCAGAGATGGCATTGGGATTACTTTAAGTGGGATGTGAGTGGAAAGAAAAAGGATAAGAACCACTGATCTACTCCTTCCATGTCTTTCAACATTCGAAAAGTTTCAATGAAATTCCTCTATCCACCCCCCCCCCCCCCACTCATTTCCTAAATTCCAATGAGTGACCAAAATATTGGTGAAGAATTGAGCAAAAGCAAGGATTCTGGGTGGCCCAGTGGTGCAGCAATTAGTGCTGCCGACTTACTGCGCCACTGGAAGTTTGCTGGCTTTGTGTATTTTCTCCGTGACTGCCATGCGTTTCTGATTTCCTACCACACTATAAAAGTCCAGACCTCAGTGTTTTCACAGCTGGGACCTCAGGTGCTGACTGCACTCCTGCCACGATCCACTCTTGCACTTAATGACTGCATCCGAGCGTTCACGAAAGATTACTGCGTTCAGCTACTTCCTCCTCCAACCCTCTCTTTCCCCCCCCTCCCCCATGACCCCTTTCCCAGACCCCAGGGTGTCAATTACACCAATTGCTGCAGTAATGGCACTGCAGTGGATAATCTGCACATGTGAGTGTTAGTTTGTATCAGGGACACAGAGAGCACTGATTGGACTGACAGCTGTTGGCAATGCAGGATGCAGTCAGGCACAGAACACGAGCTCCCTAGTAGCATTAAATCACTGCAAACTAACAGACTCCAGGTGTGGTCTCCTAGCTGTAATTTAATCCTGCATTTCAAGCCTTTTGGAGTGTATCACCCAAACCCAGTGATACTTGTAGCCATGAAGATCCACCCCACATCTGAGACCCTTGATTAGATTCCCTTCCAGATAACTACCATCAGTTCAAAGAAAAACCAAACCCTTTAATTTTGTTCCTGCTGGTAACTCATTTTCAGATATCCGTCAATTTGCATAAAGACCGCGTGCAAACCATCCAAACTGCTCTTTTCACCCATGGATTATGATGCTATCTACCAGCCCTCCAAGATCAATGAATAGACTCCAGTCCATATCTGGGACTCTGGAATATTAATCACACAGCCCGTGTTTCAGGGTAGAATCTACTTAAGCCTCCATTTCCCTCAGAGCTTCAAACAAACCTCTGTGACCACAGTGAATAATTCCAGTTACAAATCCTTGTGGATAGTTATAACAAGTTACCCTCAATCTGACTTCAGTTTCCATCTCAAATACAAAAAAATATCAGCGAGGCTCTCTCCTTAAACGAGTCTGGTCAAAATCTCCTTCACTTCAGTGGAACTGTAGAAGATCACAGGACAGAAACAGGCCCTTCGGCTCTTCTCGACCGTGCTGAACCATTATTCTGCCTTGTCCCACTTACCTGCACCCATTTATATCTTTCCCATCTATGTACCTGTCCAAATTTTTCTTTTATGTTATAATTGAGCCTGTATTCATTACTTCAGCTCATTCCCCACTTCCACACCCCCCCCCCCCCAAATATTCCCCTTTCACCATTAACCCATGTCCTCTGGTTTATATCTCAGTGGAAATTGCCTACTTGCATTTACTCTGTCTTCCCCCTCATAATTTTAAATACCTCCATCAAGTCTCCCCTCATTCTTCTGCACTCCAGGGCATAAAGTCCTCACTTGTTTAACCTTGCCCTGTAACTCAGTTCCTGAAGTCAGGGCAATTAAACCTTGCTCAGTCCTATTAAACCTTCACTGGACTCTTTCAATCTTGATACCTTTCCTGTAGTTAGATGACCAAAACTGCAGACAATACTCTAAATTCTCTTTACACTACGCAATTTTGAAGGGCAGATGATGTATCTCTGGAGTCCGGATAAAATGGAATGACACCATCACACTGTGGGAGTTTGCTAAGCAAATGTTGCCTGGCACGTTTCACGAGACTCCCGGTCCCATAATTGACAACAATGAACAGGAGTACAATTGGGAGTGTCCTGTCTGGTGCCTCGGTATGGTGAAACTGAGCCAAAGATTAGGGAAACGCAGCAGCCTTCTAACCTGCTGAGTTTGTCCAGCACCTGTGCTGCCCAGTAATCACAGTGTCAGCAGACGTGCCTGTTTAGGAACAGGTTGCTGGCTGAAGCAGAGAGAGTTGGGTGTTTGTTAATGGAGTGGGCAATGCCAGGACATACCCTGTCTCTAGCCAGTGCACCTGCCAGTTTTATATTCATTTATTTCATCATAAGCTGGAATACAAGTAAAAACACAATACTGGAGAAACTCGGCAGGTCAACGGTGTCCTTTATATACCAAGGTAAAAATACATAAGCGATATTTCGGGCTAGAGCCTTTCATCAAGGTATAGAAAAATGTCGGCAGGCATCCGAACAAAAGAGCAGGGGTAGGGGTGGTCGCAAAGGTGGAGGAGGGAGGGAGGGGACAGCAGCGATCAAGGGGAGAAGGGATGGCTGGGTGAATAGAGGGGGAAGGGGGAGGAGAGCTGGAAGAGGGAAGGGAAGGGGGGAGTTCGGGGATGGAGAGTAGGTTAGCAGAAACTGGAGAAGTTGACGTTAATGTCATCCAGCTGGAGAGTGCCCAGACGGAAAATCAGGTGTTGTTCCTCCAATTTACATGTGGTTTTGGTAGGATAATACACAAGGCCATGGTCAGACATGTGGTTGTGGGAGTGCAGCACAGAACTGAAATGTTGGCCACCGAGAGGACTCTGTCACTGGTGCAGACAGAGCAAAGGTGTTCAGCGAAGCGATCTTGCAGTCTGTGCCCAGTCTCTCTGATGTAGAGAAGGCCACCAGTCGCAGTAAATCAACCCTGAGAATACACAAGTGTTGCTTCACTTGAAAGGCCTGCTTGGGACCATAGGCTGTGGCCACAGGGGAAGTTGCATGGGGGGGTGGGGGGGGGGAGATGATTGGAGGGGAGGGAGATGATTGGAGGGGAGGGAGATGATTGGAGGGGAGGGATGAGTGCATGAGGGAGACATGGAGGAATCTATGGAAGGCAGAGAGGGAAAGATGTGCCTGGCAGTGGGATCCTGCTGTAAGTGCCAGAAATTCCAGAGCACAATGTATGGGAAGCAGAGGCTGGTAGGGTAGTAGGTGAAGATAAGGGGGGGGGATTTTTCTTGTATTTGGGGGCAGAGGGGGGGCCCCCGAGCAGATGAGTGGGAAATGGAGGAGATTCAGGTGAGGGCTGAGGCGAGGAAGCCACATTTGAAGAAGGCAGGCATTTCAGAAGATCTGGACTGGAAGACCTCATCTTGGGAACAGAAGCAGCGGAGACGAAGAAATTGAGAGAAAGGGATGGAATCCTTGAGGGGGACAAGGTGCGAGTAAGTGGAGTCAAGGTAATCGTGGGAGTTGGTGGGTTTGTAATATATGTCAGTGGAGAGCTTGCCTTCCAAGATGGAGACAGAGAGATCCAGGAAGGGAGAGTGTTGCCAGAAATGGACCAGGTGAGTTCGAGGTTTTTTTTGGAGAAGGGAGGGAGGGGACTTTTTTTTTTTCCCACCACTTCCACCTTTGCGACCATTCTTCTCCCTCTACTCTTTTGTTCGAAAATCTGCTGACATATTTCCATACCTTGCCCGAAATGTCAGTTATACACCTTTGGTATATAAAGGACACCGTTTGAACTGCTGAGTTTCTCCAGCATTGTGTTTTTACTTCAGCCACAGTGTCTGCAGATTTTTGTGTTTTACATTAGACAGAGTGTAAAAGACATTTGGACAAGTACAGAGATAAGAATATGGGTCCAATTTAGTTTGCTGAGTTGGCCTCTTTCCATGCTCTATAATTGTTGTGATTTCCGTGGTGCTGTTGGAAAGAGAGAGGTGCGGATTTAATGGGGAATTTACTCAGTAACCCCTCTGCGTGCCCTCATCCAAGTTTACAAATGCCATGAATTGAATTCCCAAATCGTGGCCTCAAATCTTTCCATCTCCCCAACCTCCTCCAGGCCGACACACGGGCTGAGAACTCTGCTTTTGCCCTGTTGCACACAACAAGTCGAAAATTCTCTGAACTCTGAAAGATCCTTTACTGTTTAAAACATCCTGAGAAACCAAATCTCTTTGACCAAGCCTTTTTTTTACATAAATTAGATATCCTAATTAATTAGGTGTCACAGTCAGCAAGGTGATTAGCAGAACCTCCAGCGACCGGGGTTCGAATCCAACGCTGTCTGTCAGGAGTTTGCATGTTCTCCCGTTGTCTGCATGGGTTTTATCCAGGGGTCTCCGGTTTCCTCCCGCTGTTCAAAACGTACCGGGAGGGGGGGGTTGGGGGTGTAGGTTAATTGAGCCACATGGATACGTGGGCCGAAGTGGTCTGTTACCTAAATTTAAATTTTAAATTTTAAATGTGTGGGGTATTTGGGCAGCATGGGTTCATGGGCCAGAAAGGCCTGTTACTGTGCTGCGTATCTAAATTTAAAAATATTTGAATTTAATTATATGGTTCAGTTCTCATTGTAAATAAATGTGAACTTTTGCCACAGGGAACTTTTTGTGAAGTGTTGCAATAACATGGCTAATGATGTATGTCCATTGCAGTCTGGTCTTTTGGGAAAGTGCAACACCCAACACAGGCAAAATTAATCTAATTATCCTGTGAGTGTCCTCATGAACCCCTTTGACCCATCTCCTCCATCACAGATACATTCCCTTTATCTCAGCCACCCACTTGCCCCTTCTCTACCATTTAAACCACAATCTCTCTCCTCCAGTTTTGATAGTGTCTCACGTCTGAAATGTTAACGCTATCTAATTCCGTAGTTGCATCTGACCTCTGAACATTTTCAGAATTTTCCGTGCTTATTTCAGATCATGCAAGGTGAATAATTATTGAGCGTTGCTTTTATATTTATGATCTAGGTATAGTAGCAGCTCCACTGCTACTGAAAGAACACACAACCAGATGGGTTGAGCTCAGTGAGCAGACTGGTTTATTGCAGGCTGCCGGGCTGGACATACTCCCAGCCTGGACCTGGCTGAGAACCGCGCTGGGGGGGGGAAGAGTTGACGTCACTCGGGCGTCACGTGGTCCCCCAGCGCGGGCTTCTGAGCCCAGTGCTGAGAAGGGGAAACCCCCCAACGGCGCCAATTTGGTCGGCTGCCCCGCTGCGTGGATTACAAGTGGGGCCGGTTCACCTGCCTAGTGGTGCACCGCCACACAGCCCCCTCCCCCCCCCCCCAGAACTGGCACCAATGTCCTTTTAAGCTGGGCGGCCTCACTTCTTGGGCTGGGCCACAATCACTGGTTCAGTGGGGTCAAGGTGAGCTGGCTTCAGCCTGTCCACAGTATACTGTTCCCGCCTGCTGCCGAAGTCCAGCGTGAATGTAGACCCTGAATGCTGGGCAAACCTGTGCAGCCCCTCGTAAGGTCTCTGCAGAGGTGCCGCGGGCGGGCCCCGCCAAATAAAAACGTACTCTGTAGAGTGCAGCCTGCTGGGGACGCAAGATGCCCGTGTGCCGTGCCTGGGTGGCGGTGGGGGTGCGAAGGAGTCCAAGTGGGCCTGGAGGTGGGAAGTAGCTTGTGCGGCAACTGCTGGGGGTTGTGAGGCGCGTTAATGAACTCACCAGGCAGTGCCAGCAGTGCTCCGTAGACCAGCTCAGCTGATGACACCTGCAGATCCTCCTTGGGGGTGGAGCGGATGCCCAGGAGGACCCAAGGCAGTTCGTCCACCCAGTTGGGACCAGTGAGTCGGGCCACGTGCCGACTTAAGGTGGCAATGCAGACGTTCGACCAGCCCATTGGCCTGCGGGTGATAGGCTGTGGTGCGGTGTAGCTCTATCTCCAACCTGTTGGCGAGCTGTGCCCAGAGAGCAGAGGTAAACTGGGCGCCCCGATCGCTGGTGAGGTGATTCGGAACACCAAACTGGGTGCCCCAACCGTGCAACAGTGCTCGGGACCAGGAGTCCGTGGAGGCGACCGGCATCGGGATCACCTTGGGCCAATGCGTGGTGCAGTCTACCACTGTGAACAGGTAACGGTTGCCCCGGGAAATGGGTAAGGGTCCAACTATGACCACGTGATGTGGCTAAACCGTTCCCAGACGTGTTCGAACTCTTGCACGGGCACCCTGGTATGCCTGTGCCCCTTGGACATCTGGCAATGGGTGCATGTTCTGGCCCAGCTTGCGATCTGCTTCCACAGCCCATGCCAGACAAACCGCTCTGCCACCATCCGGACTGTGGACCTGATGGACAGGTCACGGATGTGATGGAAGACGCCTGCACCACTGCTGGGGAACCACTGGCCATGGGGTGCCCATGGAGACATCACACAGGATGGTGCCTTCACCGCAAGAAGTCGGGAGGTCTTGGAACTGCAGGTCGGTGATGGCAATCCTGAACGCTCGCATCTCCTCATCAGACTTCTGGTCCTGGGCAAGCTGGTCGAAGTCGAGGCCGGGTGTCAGCGCTCAGATGGCCGGTCGTGAGAGGGCATCGGCAACCATGTTGTCCTTCCCCACCTTGTGCCAAATGTCAGTGGTTAACTCCGACACAAAGGAGAGGTGACACTGCTGGTGGGCCGACAATGGATTCTTTGCCATTGCAAGCGCCTGAGTGAGGGGTTTATGGTCAGTGAAGATGGTAAAAGTCCTCCCCTCCAAGAAATAGTAGAAATGCCGCACTGCCAGTTACATGCCCAGTAACTCACGGTCGAAGGCACTACACGCGCTCTGGTGGGCGGAGAGGCCGGCTGAAGAATGTCAGCGGCTTCCATTGTCCATTCACCTGCTGCTCCAGGACAGCGCTGACGGCTGTGACAGAGACATCAGTGGAGAGCGGGTGGGCGAGCATGGTAGCCTTCGCAAGGGCGTCCTTGGTGGCCTCGAATGCACTGCAGGCCTTTGGGGTCCAGGTGAGTGTTTTGTGCTTGGCTGTGATGAGGGTGAATAACGGCTGCATGATGCGTGCAGCCCCTGGGATGAATCGGTTATAGAAGTTGACCATACCCGTGAACTCCTGCAGCCCCTTGAGGTTGTCTGGGTGTGGAAACTCCTTGATAGTGGCAACATTTGTAGTGGTGGGCGTGGCTCCTTCGGCCATGATGGTATGGACTGCATGGACTCTTTCCCGAACTGGCACTTGACTGAGCTGAAGGTTAGGGCGAAGTCAGCCAGCTGGGAGAAGAGGGCGTGCAGGTGGGCCTTATGTTGCGCCCGATCCTTGCTGGCAACGAGGATAAATGAAGACAAAATCCAGGTCCCTGCCCACTGAGTCCATGAGGCGCTGGATGGTCTGAGCGGCATTCTTTAGCCCGAAAGGCATGTGAAGGAATTCGAACATGCCAAAGGGGGTGATGATGGCCATCTTGGGTAAGTCCTCAGTTATAGGAGGCTGTGTCCTTGGCCAGCTGCTGCAGCCATTAACAGCGGCCGGCCTGCTCATTTCCCTGGAACGAGCAGGGCTGACGACACTTCCGAGTCTTGGCTCCCCAGCGCTGGTGGTAGAAGCAGAGGCCCGGAGCGGATACAGTGCCTTTGGTTATGCACTTGGTGGCCCCTACAGGGGCCAGGTGTTCTACTGCAGTGCTAGGGGGAGGCTTGGCGTGGTCATGCATGTGCCTCGTGACTTGCTGGACCGCCGAGCCCTCCGGGAATCGCTCGAGCCATAGCACTCGGGCCTTCTGAGCAACCTTCCTCGGGTCGGTAAAGCTCTCTTGGGCCAGTAGAGGCCAGATGTCGTTGGGCAGATGGTCAAGGAAAATTTGCTCAAAGAATGGGCAGTTGGTGTGATCACCCATGAGTGCGAGCATCTCGTCCATCAGCTCCACCAGGGACTTGTCCCCAAGGCGTCGAGGTGCAGCATCTGAGCGGCACGCTGACATTGGGATAGTCCGAGGGATCCGGTGAGCACTCGCTTGATGGCCCCATATTTGTCTTCAGCGGGCGGGTGCTGAACGAGGTGCAGCACACATTTGGTGGTGGCCTGGTCCAGGGCGGCGACCACATGGTAGAATTTGGTCGTGTCGGATGAAATCTGGCAGAGGTGAAACTGAGCTCCTGAACCAAGAAGTCAGGCAGCTTGACGGCTATAGCACTGATCCCAGGTTCGCTCATGTTGGGTTCAAAGACGTGTGAACCAGTCGGAGTCACTAATTGTAGCGGCAGTTACACTGCTACTGAAAGAACACAGCTCAGTGAGCAGAAAACTGGTTTATTGCTGGCTGCCAGGTTGGACTTATTCTCCCAGCCCGGATCTGGCTGAGAACCGCGCTGGGGGGGGCGCCGACATCACTCGGGCATCATGTGGTCCCCCAGTGTGGGCTTCTGAGTCCAGTGCTGAGAAGAAAGGGAAACCCCCTGACGGTGCCATTTTGGCCGGTTGCCCCGCCGCATGGATTACAAGCGGGGCTGGTTCGCTTGCCTAGTGTCATGTCGCCACATAAGTTTAATTTTACATATTCCACACGGTAACAGGCCACTTCGGCCCATGGGTCCGTGCCACCCAATTTACAACCCATTAGCCTACAGCCCCGGTACGTTTCAAACCATGGGAGGAAACCGGAGCCCCCAGGGAAAGCCCATGCAGACAGGGGGAGAACGTACCAACTCCTTACAGACAGGGTGAGGATTCGAACCCCGGTCCCGATTGCTGGCGCTGTGAAGGCATTACGCCAACCCATGCCACCTTCTTTTCTTTTTCTGTCTTTGCACAAACTCGTTACAGACAGCGTGGGATTTGAACCTGAGTCACTGTAATCGTGATAATTTAATTTATACTGTTGTCAATGTATCTGTGTGGCCGCCACTTTTGGTCCTTCTGTACATGACAATAATCTTCATACCCATTCCCAGCACCTGCAATGTTTCTTTGGTTTTAACAGATAAAATTCAGCTGCGTTTCCATTCAATGAGCAAAAATATCATTACTCACCTGCTTCCCTTTCTTGTTAGAGGCAAGTCCTTCTGTAAATAAGGAAAAAAGAAAAATGGGTTAAGATTCTTCACAGCTGTACATTATCAGGCCGAGGATTTCCAAACAAAACAAGGAGCTCCATTACAACGACCAACCCAATCTTTCCAATCTGTTGATTTCCCAGCAGGGCCAAATTACCTCAAAAAGTTTCTGGTTGAAGTTACTGTCGCAGAAGCACAGAACTTGAGCTAACCACCCATTCACACCCACTGCATTCTATTTCCCTTCATTCCTGCCAATTCCTCCCATATTGGACTGTATCGGAGCCTAAGTTGGCCACACAGGCCATCGAGTCCACTCCACCATTTCAACCTGAGCTGATCCATTCTCCCAGTCATCCCCTCTCTCCTGCCTTCTCCCCATAACCCTTGATACCCTGACAGTTCATCAATTTCTGCCTTAAATACATCCAATGACCTGGCCTCCACAGCCGCACATGGTAGCAAATTCCAGAGGTTCACCACACTCTTAAAAAAAATTCCTGTTTCAAATGGGCGGTCTTCAATCCTGAAGTTGTGCTCTCTTGTCCGAGACCCCCACCACCATGGGAAACAACTTAGCCACATCTACTCTATCCAGGCCTTTCAACATTCAAAATCCTTCAATGGGTCCCACCTCAATCTTCTGAATTCCAAAGAGTTCAATTCAAAAGCCGAAAAACATTCTTCAAGTGGTCCTCCCTTAATTTTGGGAATCAATTCTTGCGAGCCTTCTCTCAACCCTCTCCAGTGCCAACACATCTTTTCTTAAATAAGGAGCCCAAAACTGTACCCCATGCTCCAAATGAGGACTCACCAGTGCCTTGTAAAGCCCTAACATCACATCCCTGCTCTTATATCCTATTCCTCCAGATAAGAATGCCAACAATGGATTCGCCTTCTTCTCCACTGACTGATCCTGGAGGTCAATCTTTCGGGAATCCTGCACAAGGGCTCCCAAGTCCCTTTGCACCTCTGAATTTTGAATTTTCTCCCCATCCAAATAATCAATTTTAAAAGTTAAATTTACTAACAGGCACTTTCAGCCCACAAACACTCCAATTTGCTGCAATTTGCAGCGACATTTCGAACGGTGGGAGGAAACCAGAGCACCCGGAGGAAACCTGGACAGAACATGCAAACTCCTTACAGACAGCACCAGATTCGAAGCGGGGTTGCTGGCGCTGTAACAGCGTTTCGCTGACTGCTATGCTAACCATCTGCCATCTTATTCCTTCTGGCAAAGTGCATGATCATACACTTTCCAAATTCTGCATTCACCTGCTCACCTGGGACCAATTACTGTGACCAATACAAACCCACACAGGAGGAATTGGGAGCTTACAGGGTCTGATGGCTGGGGGTGCATATGGCACAAACAGATAGACCACATTGCTGACAGCTCTTACATCTTTAAACAGCCTGTTCAATGAGCCAATGGTGTTTTCTAGCAACCTGTGCCTAATATGGCAGTACCTGTGCTAGGCAGCAGACCTCAAAGGGATGCAGACACCAGGGGAGTAGTGGACCAGTGCAGGGCACCAGAAGTGGGGAGAACACACCCCCCACCCCAGATGAGATGGGGAAACTGTGGAGACAACCATGGCAACGAGCCAGGGAAGGGGTTCAGTGGCTGAGGGAGCCACACAGGCTGCAGGCAACTTGTGGTCAAAGGACTCACACCAACCAGGCTGTGGGGTGCTGAAGACCGGCTCATAGCAAGCAAGAATTAGAACCAGGACTTGAAAGGGCAAGAAAGGCTCCCAACAGGCCACAGGTGCTGAAGGCTTCCCGATCATGTTAGAGGCTTGGATCTGGAGCTTGGGCTGCCAATGGATCAAACTGGGGTCTGTGTGGCTACAGAGACTGTGGGAGCGCTAGAGGTGAATCCATGGACACTCAGTAACTCTGAAGGGACTTTATTTGCTCTTCTTTTTATTATTGGGGCGCCGGGTCAAGCCCATGGCGACTCTTTGGTTGCCTTTAAGGCAGACAAAAGTTAATGTAAAATGCTACGAGCCCAAGGGACCCCAAAAACCAACAGCAATAGATATGCAGCTCAACACAGGGTTACTTAAACAAAAGTAGTTTTTAATTATAATTGAACAAGAAAACAGAATTAAACTTTAATATTACTTAACCTACTTAATTCCCCCTCTAATACTAAGTGCAGGTGTGTATAATGTATATTTAAGATTAGAAAAGTTCTTTGCATCATAGTCCAATCTCACTGGTTGCAAGCAATTCTTGTACTGTGCACAGAAGTTAGCATTAACAAAGTTCACCAGGCTTTGGTGCTTAACAGGCAAATGGTTACCACTCAGGAGGGTTCTTGCTGGTTTTCAGAGAGATTTCTTTTCCAGGACATCTGCAACTGATTCCTTCTCAATCAGTCTTGCTGTCGAAATTTGCCCCCTTCAGGGTTCTCCAGATGATCCTCTTTCTTGCAGGTCACCTTTCAGACCGCCAGTCTTCTCCTTTGACCAACCAGGCAGCCTTCCAAAGTTTGCCAGCTTGTCCCTCTGGAACAGATTTCTGTGACTCCTCTCTGTTTCACACCCTCCCTCTCTGAGAGAAAAACTCTTCTGGTCTGCTTGCAAAGATCACATGCTCCCAGGCAAGATGTATGCTGATACCTTGTGGCCTCTTGCAAAAATTCTGTGTTTTAAAATGTGTGTGTGCAAGCTGTTCTAGCAGTTCCTCCCAAACCACCTCGAGATACTCTGTCACAATATTGTGTATTTTTTTGGATTATTCCATGACAATAAAAAGAACCTTGAATCTTTGGTGTCACCAAAGACTCTTGCAAATTTCTACAGGTGTACCGTTGAGAGCATTCAGGCTGGTTGAATCACTGTCTAGTATGGAGATGCCAATTGCACAGGATAGGAAAAGATTTAACTCGGCCAGCGTCATCACGGGCATCAGTCATCACTCCATTGAGGACATCTACAAGATGCGGTGTATCAAGAAAGCAGCCTCTATCCTCAAGGACCCTCCCCAGCCAGGCCATGCCTTCTTCTCACTGCTACCATCAGGAAGGAGGGACAGGAGCCTGAAGATGATGGCCCAGCGACACAAGGACAGCATCTTCCCCTCCGCCATCAGATTCCCAAATGGACAATGAACGCCAGGCCCTACCTCATTTTCTCTCTTCTTTTGCACCAATTTTTTTTATATAACAATTTCAACACCTGTGACGCTGCTGCAAAGCAACAAATTTCATGACACGTTCACGACAATCAATCCTGATTCTGCGAGGACAGGATTATAACACAGTTTGCCTTCCTTCTCTGCCAGGAATATCCTGATTCAGATATTTGTCATGTTGGATATTATTACCAGTGGGTGTATAATGAGAAATTAGATTATTTAAATTAATTTATTAGAAAGCTTGGGTGGAAAATGAAATATCAGATATCTTTTTAAATGAACGTCGAAGGCAGCAGAGCCAAATACTAGATCCAGAGATGTGGCATTAACACAGATCTGAAGGGCTGTAACCAGATTGTGTTCATGTCCTGCGAGGCTGAAGCATGTCCCTTTGGCCATATGTTCCATCCCCAGTGCCCAATTCCAGGATGAGCCTGAACTCTCCAGCTACTGAAGTCTCAATCTCTGCACTATCTCCCCGAACCACACCCAGTACAGTTCCCAAAATCTCTACTCCGTGGCTGCAAGTGTTTTTTTTGCCAAGGGGATGAGAGCTGGTGTGGCCAAATTATGGACCCTGGGCCCTTTCAAACAATCTCTAACAATACATCGCACGAATTGTACAGTGCACTTCTTAGTTTAAACACTAGACGTCTCTGCCATTTTGAAATACTACTAGACTGACCGTTGACTGACTCATCGATGAAAAACGCTCATCTCAGTTAAAACAAAAAGTTGACCTCAGTTAAAAAAAAACCATTTACCTCAGTTGATTGATCATGGCAGAACCGAAAAGATGGAAAATAGCAAGGGAATGCCGAAAATTTCAGTCAAGGGGAAGAGCGTTTGTCTGATTTGCAAAGAATCTGTTCATCGTCTATCTACAGATTTACACATTGTGTCATAGTCAGTAAGTTGGGCCGTGAACCGTATTCACTGTGATTTGATCTTTTCTCCTGCTCTTATTTTGCCCCCCAGCTTTATATTTTGCACGGCCTTTTGAATGAGAGTTTTAAAGAGTTTTATTGCATTCATTTGAACTAAATTTAAGAGCAGCAGATACAGAAATGCCAACTGTAATACATGAGCATATCAATAAACTACAGCAATGTCAACTGTTCAATGTTATCATAATAGGTTTATTGTTAGAAAATGAATTTTCGATGGGGGGGGCACAGCACATTTAAAGGGAGGGGGGCACAGCACATTTAAAGGGGGGGCACAGCACATTTAAAGGGGGGGCACAGCACATTTAAAGGGGGGGGCACAGCACATTTAAAGGGGGGGGCACAGCACATTTAAAGGGGGGGCACAGCACATTTAAAGGGGGGGCACAGCACATTTAAAGGGGGGGCACAGCACATTTAAAGGGGGGGGCACAGCACATTTAAAGGGGGGGGCACAGCACATTTAAAGGGGGGGCCACAGCACATTTAAAGGGGGGGGCACAGCACATTTAAAGGGGGGGGCACAGCACATTTAAAGGGGGGGCACAGCACATTTAAAGGGGGGGGCACAGCACATTTAAAGGGGGGGCACAGCACATTTAAAGGGAGGGGGGGAACAGCACATTTAAAGGGAGGGGGGAACAGCACATTTAAAGGGGGGGTCACAGATTGAAATCATGAAAAAAAAGTTTTTTTAATGTAGTCGGTAGAAGTATGGAAGAAACAAACTAAACTTGACTGCTTTACAGGGAAGTGGGGGCTACAAGCTTTGCACAGAGTCCTAAGGGGGGAGGGGGCATGGTCGAGAACGGCTGCACCACACTAATTATTTTTTATTATTTGCCTTTTTACAAATGAACTTGCCTGGATAGCATGCAAAACAAAGCTTTTGAATCTCAATACGTGCAACAATAAAACAATTCAAGCGCAGAGGAACTTTCCCCGGGCTGCCTGGAGTCACGCAAACCACCGACTTCTGAAGGTCAAACGATCACTCTAAACTTGGCAGGAGCCGTCCGATTTAATATGCATGGAACCAGTGTTCCAGAGGGCCTGAAATAGGACTGGCGGGATTGCTTTACTCAAAACCAGAACAGGCTCGATGGGCCAAAGAGCCTCCCTTCTTTGCCGCAGCAACTCAATAAGACAATGCACTGCAGCATCTATTAAGAGGGCTGAAATCAGACATGAGAATAAATCTGAAACGAGGCCTCAACCCTCCTGTAACATGGATCCTGCCTTAAGTGCTGGCTGCCAATAGTCTTTTAGCATCAAGCCACTGATCTGATCAATAGGGCCTAATGCATCATTACTGAGCTGCTGTGCATTAGGGACAATCCTTCTAATCTGCCCCATGATGGATTGGTCTGACCTCCAGCTACCCTCCATTACCACTGCAAGCCTTGCTGTGACAAAGCGTTCTTCAATTAGGAAGAAAGTCTCATAAATTTCGGCGGTGCCTTTCAATGAACGCATGATGCGCTGCTGAAAGATTTCTGCAGTGCCCAGTTCCAGCAGTAGGCAAAAATCGTTCTTTGAAGAGGGCGGGTGAGGGATAATAGTTTGGCATCAATACTCGGCAGCAAAGAGCACTGTGGGGTTTAAGCCTCAGATTTAATTCAGGATCCCTCTGTACTGCAGACTAACATTCACTGGAAGGGGTCTTGAACCTTCAACCTCCTGAAGGGAGGGAGCATGAAACCAAGTCAACCATGACAGTCCCTCATGATAAGGCAGACCATCTAAAGGCCCTAGATTCTGGGAGAACAATGAATGCCCATAATAAATTCTTTCTTCAGGAGAAACTCAGCAGGCCTCGCAGCATCCGTGGGAGGTAATAGGCCGTCGACGTCTCTGAGCCCTTCATCAGAGAAGGACGAGGTGGAAAATCTCGTGCTATGGTGTAAGAGCAACGTGGACAAGATGAAGGAGATGATCGTGGACTTCAGGAGGACCTGGAATGACCACATCAGCAACTCTTTCGTGGAGAGAGTTGAGAACTCCTTGGACTTCACTTAACTAATGACCTATCGTGGACACAGGAAGGCGCAACAGCGACTGTACTTCCAGATAAGACTGAAGCAGGCAAGGCTACCAGCCACCATCATCTCAACCTTTTGCAGGAGCTCTATCCAGAGTGCCCTGGCAAGATGCTTCAGAGTGGTACGGTTGCTGCAGAGAAATGGATTGGAGGTCAATCCACAGGACCATAAGAGTGGCAAAAAGGATCTCTGTAATCTCCCTCCCCACCACCCCCACCCCAATTCCCATCAACGTGATTTAGCAAGATAATTGTCTGAAGAAGGCTCACAAGATTGTCGAAGACCCCTTCCACACTGCACACTGCATCTTTCAGCTGCTCCTGTCGGGGAAGAGATCCAGGAGGATCAGAGCCAGCACCACCAGGCTGAGGAACAGCTTCTTCCCACAGACAGTGAGAACACTGAACGACCAAAGGAACTGCTCACACTGACCATCCGAAACTCTCATATTTCTGAAACAATATTTATTTATCTGTACATATGAATACAGGTCCTGCATGCGTATTGTATGCCTGTATGTGCGTTATGTCTGAGTGCGAGCCTACACGTTTTGCACCGATGATCGGAGAACGCTGTTTTATCGGGTTGGACTCAACATGAAATCTTTCTGGCTGCTTGAGGGAGGTAGAAGCAGGGCATTGGGTAACAATGACAGCAGTACATGGGTCAGGCAAAGCATTGCCCTGCTGCCTGAGGGTGGATTTTTAATGATGAGCTGCATTGGCCTACTCTCACTGAAAGGTGCTGAGGTTAATACCAGTATCTATCTCACACAAGCCATCTTGCATAGAAGGTTGCTCCAGCCTACGAGATACGTCCCGCCTAATTACACCCAATTAATCTCATGCATCTCCTTGGCGTCCCTTTCTAGTACGGATACCACCAAACCCCCCCCCACAACCCCACGGTATGTTTTTGAAGGGTGGGAGGAAACCAGAGCGCCCGGAGAAAACCCACACAGAGAGCGCGGGATTTGAACGGCCTTGCTGCCCGTTCTTATGAAGCAGGTTACCGGAGTGGGATGGGGGGGGGGGTTGCACAAATCTCTATCTGACATGTCCCTCAGTTCTGTAAATAAACAATTCATAACTCGAAGCATCAACTTTGACTAACCAGAAGCAACATTTCCAAGTCGGGTGACACTCCCAGCTTTAGTGTGCAGTTTCCATGGCAACTCCCACAAGAGAATTTCAGCTCCTTTCTGATACATCAGCATTTCTTTCCACTTACACTCACTGGAGGCTTAATTTACATCCATCTGATATGTACAGTATGTACATATAAACACATTGCCAGGGCTTCAATGATCATGAGATCTGATGTTCGACCACAGTCACCGTCAAAGCTAATCAGAGAGTTCGGACTAGGGAGATGTGAAATTATTCTGGCCTGGCCCAATTGAAATTACCACAAGATTTTTATTTAAATTTTAAACGAATTAAATTTTATTTACATTTTGTTTTGAAATTTAGACACACAGGCCCTTCCAGTCCACAAGCCCCTGCCACCCAATTGACTGCCAACAGTGGGAGGAAACTGGAGCCCCCTCCAGAGGAAACCCATGCAGATATGGGGAGAAGGGGCAAACTCCTTGCAGATAGTGCCAGATTTGAACCCAGGTCGCTGGTGCCGGAACAGCATTGCACTAACTGTTACTGTATCTGTGCCACCCATCTATTGAGTGAGTTGAAGTGGCCTGTTCAGCTGAAAGCTATCACTTCAACTAAATGCTTCTTTGAGAACGTAGTACACAGGGAACAGGCCCTTTGGGCCACATGGCTGTTCTGAACTCGATATCCAACTAAAACCAAAACTCTGCAGCTTATCCATGTCCCTCTATTCCCTGCATATTCGTGTGTCTATGCTGCTGTTGTATCTGCTTCTGCTCCTGACAGCCCCTTCCATTCTATGTAAAAAAATTCTACTCCGTCGTCTCGTAGATGGCGGCTATGGTGGCCAGACGTCCCAGCCTTTGAACCACCTTAAGCAATCCCTTACAAATCAAAGAGTATCTATGGCATAGGGATTACTTAAGGTGGGATGTGAGTGGAAAGAAAAAGTTTGAAAACTATCGTCCCTCATGGACTCATGATGTGCACAGTTTCAGAACTCCAAAGGAAATGGGCCAATGACAATTTTTCTCAAGCAAAATATTTCAGTAACAATTGGGTCCAGAGCAGTGATTCTCAACCTTCCCTTCCCACTCACATCCCACATTAAGCCTTCCCTTACTAATCACAGAGCACCGACGGCACAGGGATTACTTAAAGTGGGATATGAGTGGAAAGAAAAAGGTTGAGAACCACTGGGCTAAAGGGTCTGTTCCTGTTCAACTCCATCACT